>NC_135858.1:28587191-28659691 GCF_031162955.1 Sander vitreus
AGAGGTACGAGTATTCTAAAGTTGAGATTGGGATTTGTAATTAAAAAAAAAAAACTGAGTAAGAAGGAAAGTGAAGTGGGGAAAAATTTGTTCACATTAGTCAAAGAGCCCTTATCATGCTTGAAAAATTGAGCTTTCTCCCCCACATTCTTGTTTGAAATTCCTCGATCAGTGATGTCACTGATTGAGAATGCCAGCCCAGTTTTTCATATGTGCTGCCCACAGGTGCATAGGTGCAAGCACAGCACGCCCAATGGCTTGTTTGAAATATGGTTGACCAATCACAACAGAGTGGGCCAGCTGACCAATCAGAGCAGACTGGGCTTTTCAGGAAGGCGGGCCAAGAGCTCAGACGGAGTGTTTCAGGCCGAGTAAACCTATTCTAATAGACCCCAAGAGTACAAATATGATGCTAAAAATTAGCATAATAGCGGCTCTTAAATACAAAATAAGCAGTACAAGACCAAAAGCTGGAACCTGAGGGTGATATCCTGTGGAGCATTTATATCACACTAATTACACATAATGTTGATAAAATCCTCATTCCCACACAATGGTCACTTGTATCTAAAGCATAAAGCCCAGTTCAGATCTAACATTGATGACGAGACAAAACCGTTTTAGAAAATTGCAGAGAAAAGTTTCAGCGATCTGAACCGGCCTGTCTCAGCTCGACTCGAACCAGCTGATGGCGGCGCTGCGACTCAGCTGGTTGAGTCTCCAGAGGCTGGTTTTAGAACGTTAGGGACGTCACCTGTATCAACAGCCAATAGAGAAGACAGCTGGTGAAATCAGCTATAACCTATAGACATAAAATGATCCATAATCCATTTTATGTCTATGTTACACACTGTCATCTGGTGGAAATGGCAGAGTTTTGGGCCCGCGGGCGCAGTGCTGTATGTGGTCGAGAGAGTGATTGAAGAGAGGGAGCGGTGTTAGAACAAAGCAGTCAATCAGAGAAATAAAACCTTGTTTTTGCCGTTTCATCTCTACTAGAAATGAAACTGTAACACGCATCTCGCTATCACTATCCTCATTCATATTTTAAGACGCTACAAATGATATCCAGCCACAAAAAGCCTTAAAGGTCAGAAGTTAGAACGAAAGTATAGAGTTGTTGCTATGGAGATGATCCACAGTCTCGTCTTGTCGTATGGGTGTAAAACTGGCAGGTTTCAGAACATTGCAGACCGGCACAGTGCAAGTACTTCCAAGTTTCAACTTGTCTTGAATCTTTGGTCTGTACTGGGCTTAATACTGTAACATTTTATTAAGGCTGTTTCTATATAATAGGCCTGGGGCTGGAAATGAAACTCAGCTCTGGCAGTATTAGCGCCTTGCTGTACTTAAAAACGGTCAGGTTAATCTCTAGGTACTGCATAAGACTGTGTTTCAAACCTGCCATGAAGATTTCATGTTCTCCATTCCGGTTAACACCGAGGCCATTACAGACTTAAGGCACAACCATGTTTTATTCTTGCCAGGTTTACAGCCTTTGCAGATTGCTTCACACACATCGATAAACCATAAGAATAGTATGTCTCCATGTCTGTGCAAAGAGTTTGTGCATGCAATGCCATTTGCATAAATGCCACTTTCATGCTTGCCTACTCATATTTGCTTATGCTCATGTCCATGTGCCCTTTAGTAAGCCTATGTCTATATCTACCTATAAATAAGATGTGGGGCGCTGTGTGTTGCTGATGAAATGTTTATACTGTATTCATTACCCTCGGCCATGCATCATTAGAGCAGCAGAATTTTTTTCTGAGGCCTTTAGTGTGCGCTGCATTCACGAAAATGTGCATTTCACAAAGTTGAGTCATCTGGAGGCATCTGCTCACAGAGTAGACTCTTGTTATTGATAGAACAATCTGGGGTTATAAACTGTTGACAGGAATTTCATACACCAATTGTTTCCTATAACAGATGGTGTGCTGGAATGAAGCTGTTATTCCTGCATTTATCCAGGGCAAGTATGTCTCTATACCTATTTTACATAGTATGTTGGCAATCATTAACACAGTCGCAAAAAGGTTTGTGAAATGAGCACAATCTTTGAAATACATTTCTGGCTCTGGAGCTCCCTGAATGTAGAGAATAGTATCAGTTACACCCAAGAGTTAAAGTGGGATCTGGCAGGTGGGGGAACCCTAAGATCCAAATTTTAATTAATTAACACTACTACTACTAGGTTACTTTAATAGAGTCTATCCACTACGCAGCACTTAGAAAAACTCACCTTTACAGCTTGTTTACCTGTTACTCTTGTAACAACCAGGAGTTCATTAAAAATTCATTAATTCATTATTAAACTAAATTATGACTGCTGTGATAACTGCATGCCAAATTAATGGGAGCACACAAGGCCATAATGCCTCCTGAAATACCACATTGCAAAGGCTATTTTTAAGCAGAGATCGACGCAGTCAGTCCACATAAAAACACTCCGGGGCTACATTCACTTCCAGCTAACTTCACGGAGATCAATGAGGGCAGAACGTCATCACCGATGATCCAAGATCCACGTGTCCATTAAGTTCCTTTTTTTTAAATCTGTATGTATTTTTTTTTAACACATCTCTACATTGCAGGTGATGGCCAAAATAACAATACAAATAGAATAAAAAAACAATTTGTGAGAGAAAATGAGAAATATTTCCTTCAAAAGGTGAGAAAGCTGATAAAAGCTCAGTCCAGGTAAAGTTTGTCTACTACCATTCACTTTAGTATCCTGCAGGGATGCACCGAATCCAAGATTCGGCTTCGGATTTGGCTGAACATTGGGCTTTTTGACGGGGTTTGGTTTCTTCCGAACCTTAGATTACCTTAATTACTCGTTTTGTCCACCGAATCTAACCCTACGCTTGCACTACGCGCACTACGCTGGTCGACGTAATGACGCCGCCGTCGATTAGGGGAAGGTCTTTACGTAGGTGGACCGTTCAATGCAGTAGGCTGTGAGAAAGTGAAAATGGAACTCGTGAGCAGAAAAAATGTTGTTTGACAGTACTTTCAGTCAAAATAAGGCGATTCAAGTCGAGCTACATGTTGTACAATTTGCAATACACAACATCGCTGCTGTTAAAACATTTGCGTATGAAACACCTGAAAGAATATGAGTTGTGTATGAAGGAATCTACAGACAGCAGCCAAAATGCAGCAACATCAGGTATGGCAAAGAAAAGGACAGTTCATTTCTGACTTCATTAATGTGTTTACTGTGTTAATGGACTGAGGATGGGAGTAGGATTCGGTATTTGGTTCCGGCAGAATCTTACCCAGTGGATTCAGTATTCGGCCGAACCCCAAAAATCTGGATTCAGTGTATCCCTAGTATCCTGCTGTATGGACTTGTTTCGTGATGTTTCAGCCACTGAACACAAAAATTAGCTTCAAAGAAAGATAATGTTTGTCTCTGCATACACTGTATGAGAGAGGAACACCTATAAGAGCTCATTTCCCCTCCATGCGCCTTAAGGAGAAAATCACTCAGGGAATATTACGGCTATTTTTATAACTCAGCATCAATGCTGCTTTGTAATGACACACACACAGGCGCACACTGTCAGTGGCCTCAAAGGTGCATTCGACTCACACACACAGTAATATGGAGCCCACAGCTGGGTATGGGGTATATCATCTAACCACTAACTGCAAATGAAACAAGAAACACATCAGGGGCAGAGATTAGAGGGAGCTGGCAGAGATGGAAAATGAAGCAGAGGCTGTCAATGATGTCGTCGTGCCTTTTTCTTCCAGGTTGTCGGTCATTTTCAGGCATTATTGCCTTTCTCTCAGTGTTTGTTCCATTCATTCAGTCTGCCTCTCTCTTTCTCTTTCACAAACACAACACACCCAGATACAAACACACACACAAACACACACACACATACACACACACACACACACACACACACAGAGAGAGTTATCACTGGCCTACAGGGACCCATTACTTCTGTGATCCAAGGCTTTTATATGGTGGCTTGGTCTTAAAAATGGGCATGTATTGCTTCCCTGATAAATTGTGTGTGTGTGTGTGTGTGTGTGTGTGTGTGTGTGTGTGTGTGTGTGTGTGTGTGTGTGTTATTCATTCATTGTTTTTTTTGTGTTCTTTGGAATAGCTGGACACAGATACAATAAGAGCCTCACCATGCACATGCATATTGTGTGTGTGTGTGTGTGTGTGTGTGTGTGTGTGTGTGTGTGTGTGTGTGTGTGTGTGTGTGGGTGTGGATTGTGTCTATATTGAAGAGTTTAAAGAGTCTAAAATGAGAAAATTGAGAAACAGAAAAGGCCATAAAAAAGCTAGATGTGTTGTAAGTTTTAATTAACCTTTTAAACCCACATTATTACAGAGTGATGAAAGCTGCCAAAAAGTAGTGTGTGGTCCACTGGTATTGAATTTAATCAAACACACACATACACAGCAGATCTATTGATATTATTTATTAATGGTCTATTTGGACTTTATTTTTACCAGCAATAAAACAACACTCCAACAGGCTGTGATATGCAGTGTTTCTGTTACGGTGGCCTGCTGCTGCAAAATTATTGCAGCCGCTGCGTCAGAATGTTATGAATTTGCATATACAGTACATGACTCTGCAGAGCTGTGCGCTCCACTGAACTTGACTGACCTGAACTGAGAATGGCTGTTTGCTCTCTCTCAACTTTGGGAATGAGCAGCTGTAACATTGACAGGACGTCAATCACTCGCAAAATCATGACAACCAAATGACGGACGGCGCGAGTACAGCATTTCCTCCTCAGGCAGAGTGACGAACAGACAAAACGAAAAAGCCTTGGTGGCTGTGTTCCCACAGAAACTGTGCTCACGTGGGTCCCGCGAGAAACAACTACAGTAGCTGGGAAAACAGCGTTATGGGGCACTGAATTCGATTACCGTTTATCAAGTCTAGCATTGCCAGACCTTCCTCCACAGCGGAGGAGGGTCCATCCATCTAGTCCACACAGCATTCTGGGATGGGTGAAAAACGTGGTCTGGTTCATAGACATTTCTTTGAACCAATCACAGTTGTCTTGGGCGGGGCTAAGCGCCGGATGGAGCAATGGTGCCTCTGCAAAATAGCCTCAGGAAGGAACTTGTGTACGTTCAAAAGGTTGTTTTAGTCGTGCAATAGAAAACTCAGATTGGACAGATAGTCTAGCTAGCTGTCTGGATTTACCCTGCAGAGATCTGAGGAGCAGTTAACCATAGTCCTCAGAAATCCACCATAGTTTAGAATGCCAACACAAAGAAAGCGGAAGGTAACGGAGAGCCGACCGAAAATTAGGGACCACCGGCAGAATTTAAGGCGGCACCTGAACTATCCTGGAAATGAAACGTTGACAATTTAGACTACTGTTTTTCAGACCCCAAATTATACAAGAATTAGCTAACTAGTGCACACCGCGGCCCCTATGCTTCACTCCCCACTGCTAGGCGACTACGTCGCCGGGAGGACAGTGGGCAGCAGCTCACAACTTTCTGACAAACTTTCTGTTGACCCTAGCCCTTCCCTCCGCTGCTGAAAATAATCCAAAAGGAGGAAATAATAAAAAGGATGTATATATTTTAAACTGATAACCCATAATAGCGCAGTTTATCATTTGTCAAAGTCAAAGATAAGATAAGATACGGTTTCATTAATCCCCAGAGAGGAAATTCATGTCATTGAGATGTTGAAGTGGTGGGTGCTACGTTAACAGGTGATGGACAACTGGGCATCCCACAGTTAATGGGATATTAATGGCATCACACCACTTTACATTACATTTCTTTAATGCAGCTACAGCTTGTCCAAACTGCAAACAAGAACATCTGGGTTTCAGGCATCACATGCCTCTATAAGGACATATGAACCAAAGAAAAACTAAATCATATGGTCTGTAAAGGGAGATACTGAAGACGGATCCCCAATTGGATATTCTGTGAGATAAAACCAGGATAGAAAGAGCCAATCAGAGGCATTTGTATTTACAGTAAGAGCAAACCATAATTACAAAACAAAACAAAACAATGAGACTTTAAGGAAAAGTAAGGTTCAATCTCATAGTGCCCTATCCACTCCATCCCTGAAAGTAGTGATGGAAGATATACTATAATTGAAACCTTAGCTGTGAGCGACTAAAGAAATGTGTCGAGCAGAAGCAGCATATTTAGCTATATTTGGCAACAATATGAGTGTTTGAAACATACTGAGATAACAGGAGGACAGTGGAGTGGTATGAGAACTTTTATTTTGCTTTTCATCCTCTTGTCCTCTATTTCCAACCTCCATCATGGCCCTGATGCTGAACTTCAGGTACCTTTTCATTACTTTCCGTAAGCTTAAGTCCGTTTGTTTTGTTTCTAAGAGCTTATATGTTGAACTCAAGCGGCTAAAGCAAAGAAATGTGTAAAGTTGTAAAAAGGTATGTGACCCATTTGTAACATCTCTTGAGTATGTATTGAAATTTATGATTTGTTTTTCTGGAAAACATCTCTTAAAATCTTAAAATATCCCAGTGATTTTCCAAACTGGTGTGAAATAATGCCATTCAATGTTTTCTTTTTTCTGACGTACCTGCAATTATCTGTCAAGCCACTATCCAATCATGCTCCTACTCTTTCCCCACTCTTCCCGTTCCCCATCGCTCACTTGTCTTCTCATCCCCCCCTTCCTGTTTTTTTCTTATCTCCTGCTGCCATTTCTGCGTCTGTCACTGACAGCTCTATCTGCTCTACTCTGAGTTAAAAAGGGATTTTACTAGTCAGGTAACCATCTATCTTCATCTTACAGTCTCTCCGTGGATGTATAACACTGCTAAAATGGCTTCACTCTGAAAGAGACTGACAGCTCCATACAGCTCTCAGAGCGACGTTTTAATGGGAGCAGTGATTCAGAATCACCATGGCTTATCCCAAAAGGAAAGCTTCAAATTTAAGAGGATTTGGTTTTTTTTCTCCACTTGCCATTACTTAGCCAGAATAAGTTTGCAAAAGAATGGAGTTTTACGAAGATTCTTTTGTCCTCCTGTCAGTTATGAGATGAGTCATTTTACTCACCAATCACATCACTCAGACCTGAAGGCGTGGCTGCGCATAGGGCTGTAGTACTTGAGTCGGGACTTGGACTCGAGACGTTTTTCTATTGTCTAGGACTTGTCTTGGACTCATTGGTATTTGGACTCAGACTTGTCTCGGACTCTGCCATTGGACTCGCCAAATGTTCTAGATGGTCTCGACCGAGTCCAGCACTCTAACCATTGATGAAGCGCGCTTGTTCAGAAAACAGCTACTGGTTTAATTAAATATCCATTTTTTTAGTGACACCTGTGTTGCTTGTTAATCAATATCTAAAGTGCTTGCTTTTTGATTATTCCAAATAATGAAGCAAAATGGGTAATCTTAAAATAGAGGATATACTGTCTCACATAGAGTGTGAACAGGTAAGTGGTGGTCTAGAAGAGGATTATTTTTTTCTGTCTCGGTCTTGACTGTCTCTCACTTGGACTCGGTCTTGACTTGGACTCAAACCTCTTTGGACTCTGTCTTGACTTGGACTCGAACCTCTTTGGACTCGGTCTTGATTCGGTCTCGACTAGTCCTGGTCTTGGACTTGTCTTGGACTCGACAAAGGTGGACTTGACTACGGCCCCGGCAGCAAAACATTACATGAAAGAAACACATTTAATCTAATGATCAGACTAGTTTTAAACTGATCCCATGTCTATTATCTAAACCACACATATGAAAAGTAAACTGAAAGTGAACGCAGCCGAAATGTTGCCTTTTAAATTGTAAAAGTGAACCAGGTTTCTTGTCCAAAAGATAAATACCGGTAATACCATAATTTTACACGTTATCATCCTATTTGATTTCATATATGAATTCCGACTAAATCCCCATTATTATAATGTTAAATAACATTCCTCCAGTTTGACTTGTTGCTTTCTCTCACCCTAATCCTTTCCCCGCATGCACAAACAAGCACAGTGATGCAGACAATGAGAGACAGTGTTATTTAATATTATTGTAATTAAACTTACTTTGCTTAAGGCTGTTGCTTCCTTAATAAAGCATTGCAATATTCTGCCTGTCATTAATCGGGCCATTTGGCATGCAGACTTATGGAAAGATTAAGCTTGCAGTGTGTATTCGCCAACTCCACATGATCTCTAGAATCTATCCAAAAAAGTAGTATGATTACATTTCCCATGCAGCGATGAGTACAACAGTCACTGTAAAGTTCAAAATGGCAGCTGAATCTAAACTCCAGGGTTATATATTATATACATCTGCAACATTTTCATAAAACATATTCACAACTGTATTCATTGTTTTCCAGTTTATGTCAATTTGATCCAATTCGTGATTACAAGTTGTATCTTAATGCTTTATTTAGCCTAAACAAACTCTATATAGTGGCGAAGACCCTCTCCTTCCGGAGACCACCATGGGACCTTATTTCGGAAAACATATGTACGGTAGTAAATAGGGAAAGACTAATTATTTTTTTTATCCCGTTTGAATTGAGCCATGACTGACTAGGGCTGGGTATCGTTCAAAAATGTTTGATACGGGTACCGATACCAGTACGTGACTTTGATACCGGTTCCTGAACCATCTCATTTTTCGATACCAACTTTATAAAAAAAAAATGAAATTACAACAATACACATTACAGCACAAACCTTTTTATTTATTCTTCAGCTCTTATAACGTGAGCCCTGTCTCTCTTTTCCTGGGTGTCTCTACGACGTGTAACGTTAGACAGCCAATCACAGACATTATTAGATCTTGGTAGACGCATGCTGCATGCTAATTGGCTCGCTGACTCTGAGGAGATTTACACCTTAGGTATTGAAAATGGGTATTGGATGACAAGGCAATTTACTCGATACTCGATGCTTTAAAGGCGATTTGGTCGGTGCCTAAAAAGTATTGAATTCGGTACCCAGCACATACAAATATGATGTTCGTCAATTTAAAAGATAATTTTGCAAGTCAAGAAAGTCTCAGTTTGTCGTAAAACTGTTGAAGTATAAGACTACACACCCAAAGGCCGCATAGCTGACGTCTCACTAAAGCTACGATGTCTGTGTGTTTCGTATCGGGATGTAAAGTTACTCACACAAGCTGTGGGTCTTGCTTGTTCTTTTGCTTCTCGGCTGATAAAAAGATGCTGGATAAAACACATCAAGTGAGATAACGTTACATGTGTTTTGGAACACAGCTAAGCTAGCTAGCGAGCAAGCCAAGCATCAAGCAAAGTGATGTATATTGTGCGAGACAAGGTATTTAGTTCACTGAGCGGTTTCACACAAAACTTAGTGGTACCACGACAAACTGAGACTTTCTTCAGTTGCAAAATTATCTCTTAAACTGACATCATTCATGTGTAATTCATGGCTCAATTCAAACGGGATCAAAAAATATTTAGTCTCTCCCTGTTCATTACCATACATATTTTTTCCGAACTAAGGTCCCATGAGGTCCACCGGAAGAGGGAGGGACTTCACCTCTCTATTCTGCACTAAACACACTGGATGACAAACTGTGTATGATTTAGGCAGTTTGGAGTCTTCTCAAAGCCATCTGCATAGAGAACAGAACTACTCTTTGTGGCTGTCTGTCAATGTAACCCCAGAGCTGCCGTTTACCACCTCTCCTTCTTTACACTCAAATCCAAAGCTAACAACTTGCAGCTATCTCTCAATTAACACTGCAAAAAATATTTACACAGCAGCTGTCGTTCCCCCTGTCAATGTGTTATTACCGCTTTGTGCCATTTGTCATTTCTCCAATCCTACCTCGCTGCTTCCAGCCCACCCACAAATCACAAATGCAATCAAGTCAGCCCTGACAAGGGCCCTCGAATCACCGCCGGCAACCAAAAAAGCGGACGGGATATTTAACCTCTGTACCCATCAGCAGCCGCTTGACACACACACACAATTAATGGTATACCGCTGTGACACGCTATAATTCAGAAATCTATTACTGATGGCAGTTTTAAACAAGGCATGATAGTGTGTGTGTGTGTGTGTGTGTGTGTGTGTGTGTGTGTGTGTGTGTGTGTGTGTGTGAGAGAGAGTGTGCGCTGTATATGTTTCAGTTTGGGACAAAGTGTATAGATGTATGTGCGTGCCTGTTAAATATTCGTCACAACTGAATGAGGCACTCTCTGATTAGTACTGATTTGTTCTCAGCCTCTCGAAGGAAAAATAAGAGGCTGCACTGACGAGCAGTAACACACACACACACACACACACACACACACACACACACACTCCGATGAAAACACAGAGAGAAAAATGTCAAAATACAACTTGAGACGTTCACCGCCGTTCAAACACACTTTTCTGTCAAGCTGTCAAATCTAAAAAAAATAACATCAATGGGAACTGAGAGGCAAATTTAGGACAAAGACTCCTCAGGAGAAATGAATGTCTGGGAGAACGAAGGTGCAGAAAGAGAGAGAGAGAGAGAGAGAAGAAGAAAAAATAAAGAATGAAAGTCATAAAAGGCAGAGCGGTAAAGCTTTCTGCAACACGGTTTGGGTCTTGGAGTGTCAGTCAGTGCAAACATCAACAGAGCAAATGACAGCGCATACACCCACAAACACACAGACTCACACACCTCTAGCATTGTTAGCTGAGCTCTGGCTAGCCTTCTTTAAAATCACCTAAAACCTCAAGGAGGAGAGAAAAAGACTATATATTTAATTTGGCTGTCAAACTTTCACAAGCCTGCAAAAACGCCGAAGGAAAAGAGGGATTCGTGCAAAAAAAAGTGACAAAGAAAAGTAAAACTATGGGGAAAAAAAAGACTTCTTTTTATGAGGAAAAAAAGAATATAATGTGACACCACCCGCTTCAAATGTTATGAGTCGATGGAATGGGCGTTATCAGTTAGTATAACTACTAGGGCTGGGACGATATGCTTTTGTCCTGATTCGATACTTTTACGATACATGGGTGCCATTTATTGATATTCTAGACGTATTGCGATTCAATAGTATTGACTATTGCGATTTTCTTTTCCTTCTTTAACAAAGAAAGTTGAATAATATACTTCTAGAAACAATATATCATGAGAAATTTCTAAAAACAAATTGTTTTTTTTAAGAAGAATGTATCTTCTGCATTTTCTGCTTTCGGTCTGTTCTTCTGGAAACAGATATGATGTAGTCGCCTTCAGCGGTACCGTATAAACATATTTAGGTGAATCATTGGTAAAAATAAATAAAAAATACTGATTCTAGGGATATACTGAATATATAAAATATAAAAATACTGATTTGATTTTTTTTTTCCCCCACCCCTAATAACTACCATATATATGAGGCGGTAGGGCCCTACTCTACCACCTAGTTGGCTCAGTAGGCCGTTATCATCCATTGGTAAACTGGATCACCCACCCGCTTCAATATTCAAGCTGGTGTTGTTGTAGGATGACGTTGTAAGATCGACAATGGTAGGGAGTAGTATTAAAAGGCCAAACTCCAGGTTAGGAGGAAGGTTGGGGTGGTGGATGTGTCAAACAAAAAGGACTTAGGCTACGTTTCTTATGCAACTTTCCTTTTGACTGCAGGATACAGCACTGACTAAATACATGGACAACGAACAGCAATACATGCAACTTTTCAAACGTCATCAGTTGTAGTAAGGTCAGGTTGTCGATCAGTTGGCCCGGGCACAGACAGAGGGGGTTCAATCAGACGTCCATTGGGATGCGGAAAACAACTAACAAAGGATTGGGGGCTGAACAGAGATTAATAGGGTCTCCACTGGGACTAAGAGGCAATCCGGATGGTGTGGCGATGTGTGTTGCCGTTGTCTAACTCTGTTCTCTTCAGGAAACAACAACAAACTTGAAGCTAGCAAGCTACACGCTGAAAATGGAAAGTTTTGAAGAAAATTTGGATTGTGCATTGAGGCAGGCCTGCTCGATTTTTTAAGTACACACGGCAATACACTGGTAAGAGCAAATGAGGTTTAACCATGTGTCCAGCTAAGTTTAATAGCTCGCATTACTGTATTGTGTGAACATTTAACTTCATGTAATATTGTATGTGGCATTTTCTTTTGCAGGGTGCAAATGTTCCACCAAAACAAGTTCCTTCCTGAGACTATTTTGCAGAACCACCGTCTCTACGATTGGAGCCTATTGCTGCCCAAGAGGAATTTGATCGGTTTAAAGAAACGCAAACAACCCAGAGCGTTTGTTTCTCCTATCCCAGAATGTATGTGTGGTGTAGCCAGACCTTACTCCACAGCGCTGTGAAGACAGGTCCGGCAATGCGAGACCAGGAACACGTTAACTTTGCCCAGTGAACTTAATGGCAATGGGCTGATTGTCTACCCGTGCTACAATACTTACAGCTCTGGTGAGGCTAACAATGCCTGCACACTTATATAGATACTGTGAATAGTTAATTTTACGCTCAATTGTAAACCTGTCAGTGAAGACCATTTTTTTTATCTTGATCTTTTATTTTTAATAAAGTGTTTTCTTGTCTTGTAATTACTCTCCATATTATCTCGAACACTCTTTTTATATTCTCGTCTTCTCTGCTTTCTTGTCTCAGCTGCTGCAACAGCTCAATTTCCCTTCAGGGATCATTAAATCTTCATCCACTCTATCTAATTCACAGAAAGGCTAGAGAGAGATTTCCTTGCATTGTTCAAGCCACAAATGAACACATTTTCTGTCATTCTCTGACTTCAAAAGCACAGACACACACAACTGCCACTCCGGTGTTGTTTTGCCAAGATGGGGTTTAACTGGTTCTGAACACTGGCTCTTTCCAGAACATTAAACAATAAAACATTTATTAAAACAAATAAATATATGATGCAGAACTAGAGAGAGGACAAGAGGAGAAAGTACACAGACAAAAAAAGCAGTAACAGCAGAAAGCCATGCAGTGTCTGTGGTGATGGGAGAGAGATGACCACAGCCTCAAAGAAATAAAAATGAAAGAAATCTTTGATTACTCCTCCTCTGAGAGAAAATTAGGGCTTGGTCCATTCCCACCTGAGCCCTTCCATCTCTCCTTGTTTTTTTGTATCTGTGGCAGTAAAAGCCAGAGGTGGGACCAAGTCACTGTTTTGCAAGTCTCAAGTAGTCTCAAGGAAACACCACAGAACTGAAGTCAGTGAGCACATAGTGAAGAAAGAAAGCTAGCCACCCAGTAAATACATATTTACAACCAACAACTTCAATAGGAAGTTTATGTTGTCCCGTGTCTGAAGGATATGTAAGCCTTTGAGTTATTTGCTGGCGTGTTAATGATAACAACTTGATAAATCAGTGATTTATCCGGGCTGTTTTTTCCTGTGAGTTTGTGGGTTGTCTCTCTCTCCCCTAGTGGTCACAACTATTGACATTCACCAACGCTTCTACAAACTTTTAAGACCATTTTTCAGACATGACGTATTTTCAATTGGCCGTCTAGGAAATTGCCTTTTCAAATGGATGAGCGAGTTACAAAAAGTAAGGGAGAGTCAATAAGGGAAAACTCTTTCTGCCTTTGTGTCAGTCTGGGAGTTTGTCTCTGTCCCTGCCTTGCCTCGCCATTTTATTTGGTTTCTTTCACAGTTTCCGTCTCCTTTGTCCATCTTTCTGGATGCTCGTGTGTCGGCCTCCTTTGTGTCTTTTTCCATTTACAAGGCTGTGTGACGTCTTTCTCTGTGTTCTACAGCGAGTATAGGCCATCGTTTAGTCTTCATGTGCCTGCTGTCAGGCATTATCTCTCCAGACTCTACCTGAATTCTATGAAGTCACTCCATTTTTGTCCCGTCTTGTCTGTCCTTATATCTTTGTCTTTTTAATGAGAGAAAATCTCAAACTTCCTTTTTATAGTGCTTTTTAAAGCAAGTATTTAACATCTTACCTTCTTGCTTACTTCTTACCTTCTTACGGTTTGTCATTCCCATTTTCTCTTCATTCTGTCTTCATGAATGAGATATTCCCATTCGGTTTCAGTGTCTCGGTCACACAGTTTTGATTTTTTTTTATGCGTGCATGGGACTAACTCGACGACCCAGATGGTTTGTTAGCACAGAACCATCTGAGAAGCAGTCATTGAAAACTGTTTGGGGAAAGGGCAGGCACTTTCAACGAACACCAATGCATTACTTCCAGCCTGGCAAGATGGGTTTTTGTGTGATATGTGATCCCGCGATTCTCGCGTTATCTCGTGATATCGCAAGAATCTATCTGCAGTAAAAGGTAAGCATGGGACACGGTATCTCTCTATTTCAGTGAATTAATGTGCCTACGCAGACACACAACAACAAACGCACATCAATTCAGACATACTTTTTTTTTTCATTTATTAATACATTTCTCTCAATCATCCTCTAACTCTCTTTCCCTCTGTGTATTTTTTCTGTCTTTCTATCTTCAGTCTCCCCCTCCTCACTCTAACTCCCCCCTTCTCTCTATGATCATTTTTTTATGTTTCAGATTGTGGCCGTGTTGATGAGTGCTCGAAACATCGACTGGCTTTGATGTTTAATGTTCGTGTGAGTTTTCCTCGCTCAGCCTGGGGCTTAAAGCTAATAAGAGGTGTGTGTGTGTGTGTGTGTGTGTGCGCGCGCGCATGTGCATGTGCGTGCGTGCGTGCGTGCGTGCGTGCGTGCGTGTGTGTGTGTGTGTGTGTGTGTGTATGTGTATGTGTGTGTGACCAGGCAGGAAGTAAAAGAAAAAGCATTTCTTTTCTTTTGGCGATTTGCAGGTTTGTGAAAGTTTGACAGGGTAATACATTTACTGTGGTGGTGGCATTTCTTTTCTGTTTATTGTTGTGTTTGAAAAAAGCCCTACCCAGAGCTCAGCGAAGAATACCAGAGGTGTGCATTTACGAGTGTGTGACCCATTCCATTTCTAAGTTCTTTGTACAGTCTCACATACATGACGTTTAGCCTATATTACAGCAAACATATGAAGTCATATCATGATTATGCAAAATAATATGCTAGAAAAAAATATCTACGCTGTCACCAGGAATGTGGGTATGCATCTTATTCCATTCCCAACATATTCTGTAGGGTCAGTTAACAGGTCTGCCTTTCAATGAAGTTATTATTTTAAAATGTATGCAATAAAACAGGTTTTTGCATCCAATTTAAGAACTCTGCAAGAATTCAGACCGTGAGATTATTATGTCTATGTGGGTGATGAGAGATAGAAAAACACTCATGCCCATCCAATCTTGTCAAATTTATAAATTGTCATGGGTGTGGACTATGTTATTCCATGTCAATACAGAGATGATGAAAAAAGAAGTTAACCAAACATTCATTCCAATCCAATCATGCCTAACCCTGACATCTATCTGGCCTAACTGTCAGGACTATGGACTTTATGACAACAATGTCTAAAGAGTGAGAGAGAGATGGAGAGAGCGATGGTGCCAATCCAATCTTCGAGCTGTCGGGTGTGGGTTACGCTCTATGGCAACCGTATCAACCGCATCAATATTATGGAGGTGAGGCGAGAAAGAGGATTATATGATAATTGTGTCGATAATGGAAGCAAAGAGACAAAAGCAAGAGGCTTATTTGCTCCTGCATACATGAACACGCCGTGCTCAACTTCTGAAACATTAAAGAGCTCTGAGTGAACACAGCTTAAACTCTCGAGGGATGCGCTGAAGATTTCTGGGCCTCGATGCACATGCATGCACCTTAAAGGATTTCAACATATAAACTGAGCCTTGACTGGCTTTTCTTTTCACAACAACTAAGCTTGTGACGATCACCAATAATCTAGCTCACCCCCCTCTTGTTTCCTTTTTGACGGTCTGGTGTGATGTGGTCTCGTCCCCCTAGAAAATTTTGGGCGTCAAAGACTTCATTTTTTGCATTCTGGTGAATTATAACGCAACAATGTGTGCCTATTCTGAATCAATTTATGGTTGAAATGTTTTTATTTATGTCAAGGACATTCTCTTTCTTCTGTATTGTTTAAAACTTTCTGTGGTGTTCAAAACAACAAATCTGTTAGAGAATGAGACCTTGTTAAAGCCAAAAGTTCCAAAGATGAAATCTACATAAAAGACCTGACAGTCAAAATCAGAATAAAGCACAAGTAGACACTATTAGGTTACTGTTTTCTGTACATGTTTTGAGCTCCCTGAATGGTTAGTTTTACCTGTTTTGGTGAGTGGGTTGTCTTTCATATCTTTTGAATTTACCTCTTGGAAATATTAGGGGGGGGCATATCCCCTGCATCCCCCCCAAAATCTACGCCTTTGCTTCCAGAGATAGTAGCGTCAGTTGGTCTGGCGAAATAGCTCCACAATTCACAATTCAATATCAACCCTTTCTAGAATGTATTTTTCTTCTTTGGTTTTTATAACAGACTTTAACAAAGCAGCTTGTTTTTCCAGTAGATCTGCGAGTCGTTTGGCAGTATTTGCTTTGTATTGATACAAAATAGCACCGATACTTTATAAAGCAATCCGAGGTTCAGTATGAGCGCATTGGCAGACTTAACATCATGAAAAACATAACTAAAAGCTAGAGGCAGACAAGAGACTGACAGACAATTTGTTCTTGTCCTGCCTTATCAGATCTATAGCCGGCAGGGCAGCGTGCAGTCAATACGTTTTCTATGAGAAGGGCTTATAGGACGTGATGGCTATTGCCCCCGACAACCACCGCCCACACCGATAGATGAGACAGATAACTGACATGAGACATATACATGGATGGAGAGACAGACATAGCGATCATGCCCGTTCAATCGCATCAGATCTTCAGTACGAGATGTTGTGTGGTGAGTGCAGGGCTGTGGCTGACAGATCTCTCTCTCCATCTCTTCTGACAAGTCAGAGACAATGATGGCAAAAGAGAGATGATGATGTATGAGAGCAATAATTGACATGACTGAGAGATAATATATGGCAGAAGAGAGGGAAAGAAAGAGGGAAGAAGGGAGGGATCATTTGGGTGCAATGTGAGAAAGATCAACCCGGTCTCACTCCCAACTCGTCAGATACTGACTCTTGGTCAGTTTCTCTCAGCATCAGACATACAGTACGATGCATAAATCCCCCTTTAGCGTCTGTTTGGAACGCACCAGGCAGAGCAGCAGCTCGACCGCGGTGCTGATGACGTAGTAATAAGACAGACAACGGTAGCGAGTAGTACGAAAGACTGAAAATCTGCGTAAGGAGGTTGGTTGGGGTGGTGGATGGGTCAAACAACACAGGAATTTCACCCAGGAGACCGGGGTTTGTGTCCCATTCTTGTGCCGCATGTCAGTTAAACGTACGTCCAGACCCAGACGAAAAGTGATGCAGAGAGTCCCAACCAAGCGCACCAAAACGTGACGCTGAAGGGCTAGACGCTAAGGGAGAGTTTTTGCGTCTGTAACAAACGCCAAAGGCACCTGACCAAGCGTCGCTTTTTGACGCGCTGGGAGTGCGACTGTGTTGGAATGATACGATGATGGTTAGAGAGACATCTTAATTCCTGAACTAGGTAAGAATTAGTTTATATGAGCCGACAGGGAACGTGTACCTGGTTCATCCCTGGTTATTTATTTCACTTATTTCAGAACTTGCTGGTTTGTTTTGCCCAGGTTGTTTTATTTTGTTTGGTTTCCCTGTCTTCTAACGCACTCTACAGATTTCACGTTAAAGTCCCTGTTGATTGTATCCCTCAGGTCGCCGTAGTAGAAAGGGGTGGGGCGCAGTGCCCCGAGAGGAGTGTTAATAAAGCGTTTGGCTCGTGAACTGGATGCACCGTGTGCATTGCTGATTTTCATATAAAAACCTAGCTAGGTGAACCTAACAGTTGGTTACAGCACCAATCAGGAGCAGCGCGCTTACATCCCGGGACCAGCTGTCTATTTTTGGACCGCCCGCTCCTAGCCGCAACTCCCGTTAAAACCGCCCGCTCCCGCGAGATTTGTGTTGGGTCCCACGGGATCCCAATCGCAATGCAGTCTTCTACTCTGTGGATCATCTCTAAGCCAGCCAGCTCCCTGCCACCACTGCTTCTGCTCAAGACTCTTTTTGTTAATAATAAACCTGTTTACACTTATAAACCAGTTCCAGTCCTTTGCTTTGGGGTCCAACTCAACCTAAAAGTACATATGTTAGGTAATTTAAGTTAGGTACGTTACGTACGACACACAAGTTAAGAATGTTACGAAAGGTAACTCACATATATAACTTAAAATAAGTCAACGGTGACTTCTGGTTTCACCATAAACATATATAAAATGGACCAACAGATCCCATTACTCTTTACGGAGACCAGTGAAGGATATTAGAAGCACTTTCCCGGTGATGGCTGAGCGTTACTGCGCAGCCTCTAACTGAGAGACGACATAAATGTGCCGTGAGCAACCTGTCTGAAAGTTGTAAGTCTTCTGGTAGCTGTGCCAAGAGAAATCTCAATCATTCCGAATATTGCAGAGACGGAGAGCGTAGGTATATGTAAGGAGATAACATAAGCACAGGCTAATTATTGCTAACTAAAATGCTAGTTAACATTAGTATTAAACTTCAACAGCGAATGTAAGTCAAAACTGCCTGCAAGCTTCTCCTGTACTATACGGTAATTCCTCTACTATGCGACAGTATGTCACGTGGTTATGACACAATCGTTAGCCTATTTTTACAAAAACGTCTACTACAGAGCCATAACATGAGATCCAAGGTAATGGAGCCTTTTATACATTGTTGTGTTTCTTTAGAAATAAACAATGGACAAATAGAGTCTTTAAACGCTTCAGATGTAAAGTTATTCGCTGTCAAAGTGGCGCCAAAATGAATGGCAGTCAATGGAATGCTAACGGGAGGTGATGGGATAGGAGCGACGCGTTCCTGGGAGAGGCTTACCCCCTTGGGTTTCACCCGGGACACAAACAACGGTCTGCTGGGTGAAAGTTCCGTGTTATTATGACCCATTCATCCACCCCGACCTCCTCCCCACGCAGACTTTGAACGTGGACTTTGATTGAAAAAAAAAGTAATCCTGGACAAAATATGTTTCGAAACGTAATTGAGAATGCTGTTTAGTTGTATGGGAACGTGATTTTTAGGAGCGAGGGCTGCCTCCTCAGCATCTCTTTTCTTCCTTTCTTTGAAAAAACTGCAAATGAAAGCAGGAACCTGTTACTGCCACTGAGTCAAACGCTGGGTCTGTATGAAGTTAATTGGAGGCTCAGGGATAGCTTCTTTTGTGCACGAACTCTAACAGCTCTCCTCTTGGCAACGGCGCAGTAGATCATTACATCACTGACCTCGACCTATTGTGTCTGAGTGCATTCACACTCGATTCCCTGACACCATTATCAACGTCAAAAAGGCAGACAAAAACCAGCAATCAGACACCAAATAATTGGATCACAACTTGACCATTTCCCTTCTACATCATACCCTCAAAACAGCAAAAGCTGTGTTAGATATTATTATGATTATTATAGAGAAAAGCAAGAAAAAAATCTGAATTTTAATGTTGCTGAGCTTCCGATAAACACTCATGTCAGCCAAATAAGGGACTTGAGAGAGGAGAAGGAGGTGACTCGAGATAGACAGAGGGAGGGAGGGAGAGGAAATGCAGGAGACGAAAGTGTGAAAGAGAGAGAGAGTGTGTGTGTCTATGTGAGAGTTAGAAAGTGAGAGAGTGGGCGAGATAGAGCAAAAGGGCAGAAGTGTGCGAGAGAATGAGAAGGACAGAGGGGCCCGTCTGATTGCCATTTGGCGTTTGACAGGCGGAGAGGGACACCCAGCTGGGGTCACGTCACGATCTGTCTACCGAGTTACATCAGTCTGCCAGCGTAGAAAGGACAGAAGGAGAGATGAAGATCTAAAGAGAAGTTAGCATAACCTTTTCTTTCCTAATGTTTTTAAAACGTTAAACTTTCAATCCTAACACATCAAATACAATGTTTGCAGCTTTAACAGCAAAGGGACAAAAAGTGAATGAGTGGATACCTGTAATCGTTTAATATAAAATGAAATAAAATATGTTTTTAAAGTTTTTCTTTTTAAAGATACGCGCATCACTGCCAACCTGCAAAATCTAATCAGATAGTCTAAAGCAGGGCTGTTCTAAAGCAGAGCTGTTCAGTGTTTTTAGGCCAAGGACCCCTCAGCTGAAAGAGAGACCGAGCAGGGACCCCTTACTATTTTTTGGGCCCTATCTTAACAATCTAAGCGTACGGCGGGAAGCACCTGGCGCAGGTGCGTTCAGGCATGTACGAATCCACTTTTGCTAGTTTAAGGGCAGAAAAAAGGGTCCGGGCGCATGGTTCAAAAGGGTTGTACTGGGTAGTGTCTTCATTAATTCATAGGTGTGTGTTTTGGGTGTAACATGCAATAAACCAACCAGAGTGTCGTCTCCCATTCCCTTTAAAAGCCAGGCGCGTTTGTACCTTGGCACTTTGCTATTATGATGGCGGATTTGCTGAGCAGGTAGGAGAGATTTACTTAACAAATATTTGTCTTTAATAACATGTTGTTGTTTTTTTTTTAACTATCACACAATAATATGGTTCCCCCCGCCCCCCTCCCCACAGCACCTCTAAGGACCCCCCATAGAGGTCCTGGACCCAATGTTGAAGATCTCTGGTCTAAAGAGTCTAAAGTTGGGATTAGAATTTAAAAGGACTGCAAAGACTAGACACTCAACACATAATTATTTCCACCAAAATGCACTGATTTTTTGTCTTTACAGTCAGAAAGGGGCACATGTGAATCGGGTTGGCGACCCCAAAATCACACATATAAGCAATATCAGTTAAAAACATCTGCCTTTGCAATTGATGAAGGAGGAATAAAAACTTTGGATTGGATGTGGATTATTATTTTTCTTCCTATATTTATGTCATTGGAATGTTTAAAATATTGCTAATGAGAAATAGGGGCAGTGACTGGATCAGAAGACAAATTATTAGAATCATTAAACACCACATACTGCTTGATAGTATCTACGGATACCAACTGGCCCAGACCAGAAAGGATGTCGTCCAACTTAGTAGGACAATTTGTGATGCTCAAATCATAATTGGCCCAACAATCATAATCTATAGGTAGGTAGATGGGCCATAAATAAAGTTTGGTAAATGACATACAATGTAATCCAGAGAGCTTGAACAGAAAGCCAGAGAGACCAAAGTAGAATCCTACCAGTAGGCAGAGCAGGGTCCATGGTGGGTTTTTCCCAGGAGTTGACTTGTTCCCAGGTAAATCCATTGGTTCCGAGAGAAACGCTGTACCCACAGCTGCTGTACGACTCCTCAAATGTACAGCCACCTGAACAGAGAGAGAAAAAGATGAATACATTGTCAGATGGCACAGAGTTTCACTGCGGCAAGCAGTTTGGGTTTAGCGTCTTGTACAAGGACAATTAAACAAGGCGGGGTTGTTTAGGGGACAAGGTGCTACGTCCACTAACAGACAGAGAACAGATGTAGAGAAGTAGTTGGACTGAATAATACAAAGACAGCTCTCAAAGTTAAGCTGGTGTTATGTATATTTCCGTTCGAAATGACAAGTGTATCGACAACTGGGGACGGCAAACAAGCCTCGAGGAAGTACTGTCAGGAATGCAACTGAGTAAGAACAACTAGTGTATCTGTTTAAAGTGCAACCAAACAAAACGTGGACTGAGAAGATTAATTGGGTCACATTGTTCTAACTAAAAAGACAACAACAACAACCACACTACCTCTTCCTAATGCCTCACGTTGTCCATTACAATGCATGGACATCCAGCATCCACGCAGCGTTTCCTGTGAACCCCTTGGGTATGCCATCTGAAGGAAAGGCGAACTGTAGCAGTACCACTTAAAACTACTACATACAAAGGGAATTATATTGATGCTGTCCATTAAAACAATTAAACATGGGGTTTGATATAATTACGCCCTCTGTTATTCACCATATTTGTGATTACATTTACACCCCAACGTTTTAAAACCACATCTTCAATCAGTTCAGTAGGGTTTGAATTTATATGTTTTTTTAAGCTTATGTGGCATCATTAACCCTATTATACTAATGAAGTTATCAGCATGAATTGAAAGAGCGAGCGCACGACAGACACTGTCACCATTTATCAGAGAAGAGAGCAGAAGGGCGGGAAAAAAGTAACAGAACAGAATGAGAGGGAGAGAGGGGGAGAGAGAGTACGCCTTTATGTGAGAGAGAGTGAGGGGCATATGAAGAGAAAGCTTTATGTGTCAACATGATTAAGTCATAGAGTCTCATCGTTATTTCATGGCCGGGATAAGACACATTTTCCACCGCATTAGCCTTCTCTGCTAGCACAGCACACACACACACACACACAAACACTAGGGCTTTGACCTTTGCCCCAAAATCATATTCGAAGTTTGTTTGTTTATTAATATTCAAATACTTATTAATAATATTTTGACCATTAAACGCTTTCAGTAAGACCTATATTGGTATAAGTTGTATATGTTCTGTCCACCAGAGGGCAATGTCAATAGGCAGGCAATTATGTTTTCAGAAGAAAAACACAACTGCAAAACCGCAACTGTTTTTTTTTTTTTTTTATGAAAAGTCAGACCCTGGATTAAACACAAACAGTATGCTTTCGACAGGAATTTCGGAGCTTTCACCGTAGCCTACGTAAGTGGTCTGATGTTCATACTTGTGCGCTGGTGTGTGCATCGAGCCGGCGTGTATGTGTGTGTGTGTGTGTGTGTGTGTGTGTGTGTGTGTGTGTGTGTGTGTGTGTGTGTGTGTGTGTATAGAGCGAGTGAGAGAGTGACGGTGATTAGCTTCAGAGCGAGTACTGACTCCAGAGTCATAGTGAGAGAAACAAAGTGTCTTCCCTGTGTTTTCTGACCACGGTGGGAAATCTGTAGCAGGAATAGTTCACCCTCTCCTTGATTTTACGTTGTTTATGGAGAAAGAGAACCAGGAAATGAGTCGGGGGGGAAATGCACTACCAAGTTGCAGCCGAGCGACGTGCGTCGCCACGACGTGTAGTTACATTTTGAAATGCGTGAAAAAGCCTCGGAATCTGAACTGAAAACAAGGTTTACAAGCAAACACATTTACAAAAAAATAATGCCCATAACAGCTTCAAAATTCGAATATGAAGGACTGCCTAATATTTGTTCGAATTTCATTATTATTTTAAATATTCGAATTATATTCGAATAACGAGGTTTGGAGTCAAAGCCCTAACACACACACACACACACACACACACACACACACACACATATACAGTGGGGTAAAAAAGTATTTAGTCAGCCACCAATCGTGCAAGTTCTCCCACTTAAAAAGATGAGAGAGGCCTGTAATTTTCATCATATAACTATGAGAGACAAAATGAGAAAAAAAAATCCAGAAAATCACATTGTAGGATTGTTAATGAATTTATTTGCAAATTCCTCGGGCAAATAAGTATTTGGTCACCTACAAACAAGCAAGATTTCTGGCTCTCACAGACCTGTAACTTCTTCTTTAAGAGGCTCCTCTGTCCTCCACTCGTTATCTGTATTAATGGCACCTGTTTGAACTTGTTATCAGTATAACCTGTCCACAACCTCAAACAGTCACACTCCAATCTCCACTATGGCCAAGACCAAAGAGCTGTCAAAGGACACCAGAAACAAAATTGTAGACCTGCACCAGGCTGGGAAGACTGAATCTGCAATAGGTAAGCAGCTTGGTGTGAAGAAATCAACTGTGGGAGAAATTATAAGAAAATGGAAGACATACAAGACCACTAATAATCTCCCTCGATCCGGGGCTCCACGCAAAATCTCACCATGTGGGGTCAAAATGATCACAAGAACGGTGAGCAAAAATCCCAGAACTACACGGGGGGACCTAGTGAATGACCTGCAGAGAGCTGGGACCAAAGTAACAAAGGCTACCATCAGTAACACACTACGCTGCCAGGGACTCAAATCCTGCAGTGCCAGATGTGTCCGCCTGCTTAAGCCAGTACATGTCCAGGCCCGTCTGGAGTTTGCTAGAGAGCATTTGGATGATCCAGAAGAGGATTGGGAGAATGTCATATGGTCAGATGAAACCAAAATAGAACTATCGTGTTTGGATTGGAAAGAATGTTGAGTTGCATCCAAAGAACACCATACCTACTGTGAAGCATGGGGGTGGAAACATCATGCTTTGGGGCTGTTTTTCTGCAAAGGGTCCAGGACGACTGATCCATGTAAAGGAAAGAATGAATGGGAAATGTATCATGAGATTTTGAGTGAAAACCTCCTTCCATCAGCAAGGGCATTGAAGATGAAAAGTGGCTGCTTTCAGCATGACAATGATCCCAAACACACCGCCCGGGCAACGAAGGAGTGGCTTCGTAAGAAGCATTTCAAGGTCCTGGAGTGGCCTAGCCAGTCTCCAGATCTCAACCCCATAGAAAATCTTTGGAGGGAGTTGAAAGTCCGTGTTGCCCAGCGACAGCCCCAAAACATCACTGCTCTAGAGTAGATCTGCATGGAGGAATGGGCCAAAATACCAACAATAGTGTGTGAAAACCTTGTGAAGACTTACAGAAAACGTTTGACCTCTGTCATTGCCAACAAAGGGTATATAACAAAGTATTGAGATGAACTTTTGTTATTGACTAAATACTTATTTTCCACCATAATTTGCAAATAAATTCATTAAAAATCCTACAATGTGATTTTCTGGATTTTTTTTCTCATTTTGTCTCTCATAGATGAAGTGTACCTATGATGAAAATTACAGGCCTCTCTCATCTTTTTAAGTGGGAGAACTTGCACAATTGGTGGCTGACTAAATACTTTTTTGCCCCACTGTAACCGTGGTTGCCTAATTAGACATATGCTCTGACACACAACCATTTGAATTTGTTTTGAAGCATTTGAAATGGTGGGACGTCATTGCTTTATCCCTTAATGCTTCCTCTTTTTCTTTTTTTTATCTGCCTCTTTGTTGCTGTCACTTCCTGAGAGCGTATTTGTCAGTTTAAACAAATCAAAATGGAGAAACTTCTTGACTTTTCAACTTCAACTGTAACATGCTTGTACATTACTGCTAAGTCATTTAATGCACTTAGAGTGCCACAGTCTTATGACCCGGTTCAAGAAATGTTAGTATGATGACATTAGCATTTAGCTCAAAGCACCACTGTGTTGTACTACAACAAATTGCCCCTTTGGAGAAATAAAAAGGGTAGTGTCACAAGGCCTAAGAGCAACCTCACAAAACGCGCTAGCACGGCTGTAGAATCTTAGTCTTGGTAAACCAAGAATGTCATGTGTCACTTGAAAAAATCTAACAGGAAGTGACTTGCTTTCCTTTTCTAAACACAACTAATCAAAATGCTACACTTATTTACCAGGGCCCACACACACTCCTCACATGTGCAAACACATTATGTCATAACTGAACACTAACCAATCACTGCTTTAGTATAGGCCTATACATAGGTCAAAGGTCAGGTTATCCGTTTTGAACAATGGATGCCAACAATAGACAGAGAGCAAGGGGAGTATGAGGGACAGACAGGGGACGACAACGAGGAGGAGGAGGAAGATGGAGGTGGATCAGCCACGGATTGACCTTGACATTGACTTTACAATGGTGTCCATACTGCATGCAACTATCTAATGACTATTTCAGCATTACAAATCAATCAGACTTTGTTTGTGCATACAATTGCCCCCCCCACGACACACAGCACACATACACACACATTCTTTATTCTAAAAATGATACCTTTGGTTTACATATGTTTGTAGTTTTGTTTTCTTGTTTCATGCTACTGTATACAACGCTGTGCTACTCTTGAATGAATATTTTCTGTTTTACTGTAACATTACATTGTTTTTTACAGTGCACTTTTCAACCACTCTCAGCAGATTATTTTCACTCTAGAACATTGTAAATGTATATATAGGCCTTTGAAAGACAAAAAAGCTTTAGATTTAGGACAACAGTGTGTACATGGTATATCCAAAAATTTACTATTATGAAAAAAGTGTTTGCCATTTGATGCAAATGCTTCATTTTGAGATGTGTTTGTGGTATTTTGAATGCAGTGTTTCATTTTGAAGGAGATGTGAGGCATTTTGCATTTTGTGTGTGCAGTTTTGGGAATTGTGTGTAGAGTTTTGAAAAAAGGAGACACAGTTTTGAAAATGTGTGTAAGCAGTTGGAAAAAACTGTAACTATTCAGTTTTTCTTGAGTTGCATTTGTAACACTGTAAATCAATCAATCAATCAATCAATCATTCATTCATTCTTTTGGACTTTGACATAAATGTGCTAAGTCTGCCTCATAGACTGTACAGTCTATGGTCTGCCTCCTATATTGCCTTCCCAGACCCCCTGGTGGCCAGACAGTGTTATACATATACACATACAACCTAAAATGTACAATGCAAGAAATGCATGGTATAGTTTTGATTATGCTTCTTCAAGCTTTACATCAACTGGGAAATAAAATTTAAAAAAGAAGAAAGAAAACCTCCTCCGCTCTATCTGTAGTCTGTGTTAAAAAAAACAACCTCCAGCAGTGGGTGAAAGCTAGGAAAAACACTATTTTTCTTAAAGATATGAAAAAAGCTGTTATAAATTAATCAATACTGAGATAATTAGCCTTTATCGCCCCCTCGTTGTTCAGTGCTCTCATTAGAAATAAAAAGAAATCAAAATGATCTCATTAGAATAAAAGTTATAAACACGATCAGGGGATGAGAGGGAGAAGTAGCTCCCAGCGGTAAGCGAGACTGTGCTTGTGTGTGTGTGTGTGTGTGTGTGTGTGTGTGTGTGTGTGTGTGTGTGTGTGTGTGAGTGAGAGAGTGGGTGGGTGTCAATGCCCCTGATCTAGTTCTGAAAATTCAGTACAACACCTCCCTTTTCCGCGTCTCATTGACACCATCACACAAACATAATTACACACACATGTTCTGTGTCAGAACATTTGCATAATGAAAATATAAGTGTTCCACTCTGATCGGGGACGTGGGTATGAGGTTGTGTGTGTGTGTGTGTGTGTGTGTGTGTGTGAATGTGTGAATGTGTGTGTGTGTGTGTGTGTGTGTCTGTGTGTGTGCGTGCGTGCGTGCGTGTGTGTGTGTCTGTGTGTGTGCGTGCGTGCGTGTGTGTGTGAGTGTGTGAGAGTGTGTGTGTGTGTGTGTCTGTGAGTGTGTGAGTGTGTGTGTCTATGAGTGAGTGAGTGAGTGAGTGCGTGCGTGCGTGCATGCATGCATGCCAGCATCTGTGTGTGTGCGCATGTTTGAGTTGCAGCTGTAAGGGTTTGTGCATAAATGTATGTTGATGTGTAATGCATATGCGCCTGCATGCATGTTAGTGTGACACCAAAACAAACAGAATCCCTTCATCTCTGCTAATTAACATTCCTGTAACCAATATAATGAAATATTGATATTATTACTCAAGCATGCCAAAACACACACACACACACACACACACACACACACACACACACACACACACACACGAGAACAACCACTCAGTTTTTACTTAAAAGTTCACTTAAAAAGTGAAAAAAAGATCATTATTTATATGCAGCATTCATTTCTTTTGTTCTGCCGAAAATATTGTCAGCCGCCACGTTTGCATCCAACTGTCAACTGCAGCAAAAAATCAGCTGTTGTGAGTAAACCAGTTTCCTGAATGACAACAAAATGCATCTGGCAAGTCAATTGAAAACACACACTGTAAACCTCTGATACAAATTTACAGCTAAAATCTCACCGTTTTAATGTTACACAGGATCATACTGTAAATGGCAATGCATTCTGGGAGAAAATAATAATAATACAGCACTGTCTGCAAATGTTACAGATTACACGTATTTACTGTTAATACCAATGCATCTTGGGAAAATAAAGGAAAAGGAGGGAATTACACTGCAGCCAGCATATTATTGCAAATTAAAATAATACAGTAAGAAACGGTATGCCTATTTACAGTAAAATACCTTAACATGTTAAACCAGTTACTTACTGTAAATACAGAGTAGGTGACTGGCGAAGTTGCTGCCAGTATATTACTGTAAATTTACGGTAAAACGTTTTACAATGGCAGCTTGAATCTTTATTTCAAATGATTACTGTGAGAGATGTGTGACAGTCATGAACGATAATAAATTGAATGGTATAATGTTATAATATCCTAGCTGATCACTCTGCTCTCTCATTGCCCTGTGATATCACATCCTTTTTTGATGCTGATTGCAGGCAATTGTGTTGGCCATGCAGGTGGTAATAAAGGTGCCTGGATGTGGCAGCAGGAGTAAAACCTCTCATTTGAATTTAATGTTTTTGTTCAAACATATTTTAAAAGCCAGATTCACAAAAGCTACTAAAAGGCACAAAGGCAGCGATTGAAAAAAAAAAAGGGATCTGTAACTATTGGACAATCATCTAATCGTGAGAGCTTCACATTTGTTTGACTGTAGGCAAGGCAGCTTTATTTGTATAGCACATTTCAGCAACAGGGCAATTCAAAGTGCTTTACATGAAAACAGATAAAAAAATTAAAAACAGATAAAATACGAGAAAAAAAGTTACAGTGCAGTATAAGAAATTAAACACTGAAGAGCAGTTAAAACAGTTAAATATATAAAAGCAGATAAAATAGGAATTTATCTTTATATGCTTATATAGATTGTTATACAGTGTCAACAATGCAGCTTCAGTATAAGAAATGAACAGTTATTTAAAGAAAGGCAACATGAAAAAGATAGGTCTTCAGCCTTGATTTAAAAGAACTGAGAGTTGCAGCAGACCTACAGTTTTCTGGGAGTTTGTTCCAGATATGTGGAGCATACAAACTAAACGCTGCTTCCCCCTGTCTAGTTCTGACTCTGGGGACAACAAGCTGACCTGTCCCAGACGACCTGAGAGGTCTGGGTGGTTCATAGTGTAGTAGCAGATCAGAAATGTATTTTGGCCCTAAACCGTTTAGTGATTTATAAACCAGCAAAAGTATTTTGAAATCAATTCTTTGAGGCACTGGAAGCCAGTGTAGAGACTTTAGAACTGGAGTGATGTGATGCACTCTCTTGGTCTTAGTGAGGACTCGAGCATCAGCGTTCTGAATCAGCTGCAGCTGTCTGATTGATTTTTTAGGGAGACCTGTAAAGACACCGTTACAGTAGTCAAGTCTACTGAAGCTAAAAGCATGGACAAGTTTTTCCAAATCCTGCTGAGACATAAGTCCTTCAACCCTTGATATATTTGGTGGTATATAAGGTGGTAATAGGCTGACTTTGTAATTGTCTTAATGTGGCTGTTAAAATTCAGGTCTGAGTCCATGACTACACCAAGATTTCTGGCTTTGTCTGTTGTTTTTAACATTATCGTTTGAAGCTGAGTGCTGACTTTTAATCGTTCCTCCTTTGCTCCAAAAAACAACCACCTCAGTTTTTTTCATCATTTAATTTAAGAAAGTTCTGGCACATCCAGTCGTTAATTTGTTCAATGCACTTAGTCAGTTGTTGTATTGGACTATAGTCCCCTGGCGATAAGGTTATATAAATTTGTGTGTCATCCGCATAACTATGGTAACTTATTTTATTGTTTTCCATAATTTGAGCCAGTGGAAGCATGTAGATGTTAAACAGAAGAGGCCCCAGAACGGAGCCTTGGGGAACTCCGCACGTCATATTTGTATGCTCAGATGTATAATTCCCTATAGACACAAAGTAGTCCCTATTCTTTAAATAAGACTCAAACCACTTTAGTACTGAGCCAGAAATGCCAACCCAGTTTTCCAATCAGTCTAGTAATATGTCATGGTCGACCATATCAAATGCAGCACTGAGATCAAATAATACCAAGACTGAAGTGTTGCCACTATCTGTGTTTAAGTGGATGTCATTAAAGACTTTAACAAGAGCTGTCTCAGTGCTGTGGTGTGGTTGAAAACCCGACTGGAAGGCATCAAAACTGTTGTTTAGTGACAAGAAAAGGTTGAGTTGTTGAGAAACCGTTTTTTCAATGATTTTACTTAAAAATGGAAGGTTTGATATAGGCCTATAGTTGCTCATTAGTGACATGTCTAGATTGTTCTTTTTTAAGAGTGGCTTAATGACTGCCGTTTTCAGGGCCTGTGGGAAGATACCTGAGAGAAGAGACGTGTTTACAATCTGTAGAAGATCTGTAGCCAAACAATTCAAAACATTTTTGAAAAGGCCCGTTGGTAGAATATCAAGGCAGCAGGAGGAGGTTTTCAGATGTTGTATAATGTCCTCCAGGTTTTTACGGTTAATCATATGAAATTGGGTCATATTGGAATTTGTTTTGCCTGGACACTGTGACAACACATACCCTGTACTCGATATGGAAGCACTGATTGTTTGTCTAATTTTCTTTAACTCTTTCTAAGTTTGTCCTTGAAGAAGGTGGCAAAATCATGGCAGGCCTTGGTGGATAAAAGTTCAGATGTTTCTGGTACTGGAGGGTTTGTTAACCTATCGACAGTAGCAAACAAAGCACGTGAGTTATTATTGTTTTTGGCAATTATGTCCGAGAAGAAGGACCGCCTTGCATTCCTCAGTTCCAAATTATAAATGCGAAGTCTCTCTTTATAGGTGTTGTAGTGGACCTGGAGATTAGTTTTTCGCCACCTGCGTTCTGCTTTTCGACACTGTCTTTTTTCTGTTCTTACCAGTATGGCATTTCTCCATGGAGATCTTTTCTTATCAGAGACAGTGTTTACCTTAATGGGAGCAATGGCATCAATAACATTTGTAATTTTACAATTGAAATTGTCTACAAGCTCAGTGAGTGAGACCCCTGAGAGGGCGGGTGTGGATGAGAAAAGCTGAATGAATGTTTCACTGGTGTTGTCAGTGATATACCGTTTTCTTATTAACTTTGTTTGGACACTTTTGAGCACAGAGATAGTGCCATTAAAGAAAACACAGAAATGATCAGAGAGAGCAGCATCAGTCACCACAACCTTGGAAATGGTCAAACCCTTCGAGATAATCAAGTCCAGAGTATGCTCCTTGTTGTGTGTGGGCTCCGTCACATGCTGAGTCAGTCCATAGTTCTCAAAAATACAACACAGTTCTTTGGTCCCTCTATCCTGGGGGTTGTCAACATGAATGTTGAAATCACCAGCAATAACTACACGGTCAAAGTTAATACGGATTATAGACAGCAGTTCACTAAAGTCGTCAAAGAAGGATGCACAGTATTTAGGTGGCCTGTAGATAATTAGAAATATAGGTTGAGACGGGGACCTTAGCTGAAGAGCCAAATATTCAAAAGAAGCAAAGTTTCCATAAGATATTTGAGTACATTGGAACAACTCATTAAACAAAATGGCGACTCCACCTCCTTTCTTATTAGCTCTATTTTCACTCATAAAATTGAAGTTAGGGGGAGCTGACTCTATAAGAACAGCATCACTGTTATTATAGTCTAACCAGGTTTCAGTTAAAAACATGAGCTCAAGATTGTGCTTAATAATGAAATCATTGATTAAAAATGATTTAGACAAGACCTGACATTTAGTAAGGCTAATGTTAGTGTGTTAAAATAATTATCTGTCTCGTTTTTTGGGACAGGCTGTGGCTGACGAGGAATGGATGCTAAATTTGCTAAGTTGGCAGTTAAGTGCTTCTTTTTCTTACTTAGCGGATTCACCAATCTTTTTCTATTACCTATCACAACATTTATTGACGAAGAATTGAATACACAGGGCCCAGGCTTGTCCTGTACAGTATATGCATAGTAAAAAATTATGAAAAAGTATACTCTATAAATCACACATATTTGTAAAAGTATTAATTGTTATTTTTTGTAGGTATGCCAAAAGTAATATGTAATGTTTCACCTTCGTTTAAGTAATTAAAGGTGCTCTGCCACACAAAACCGTTTTTACTTGCATTTTTTTTTTAATATGTTAGGTCCATATGTGTTTGTGTTATGTCATGAATGTGAAACTGAACGGCTACCTCCTCTGTCAGCTCTAGCCATTGAAAAGAAATAAGCAGAGAAATCAGGCCAATTACAAAAGCTGGTCAGTCTGACGTGGTGTTGCCTGACCTCATTGCTATTCATGAGCTCGCCCAGTGGCATTGGGTAAAGGATGCTGATAGCCAGGCTCTCATTGGCTAGCTGTTAGCCAATCAGAGTCAAGCAACTTATCTCGTTGAATATTAATGAGAACTGGCACAAATCGAGCTGAGTCTTCCTGCAGGATTTCTATACCACGCTAGAATGGCTTGAAACAAGGTAACCAAGGCATTGTTTCCACAAAAGAATGTTACAGAGTCCATGGTAGAACTTCAGACATTACCACAAAGTAATGAAATACGTGTGGCAGGGCACCTTCAAAGCAATTTATGTCTTCTGTTCTTTTGTCATGCATGATGTAATATACCTGGATGATGGGAAGTGCTGATTCAGTAGCATTAATCATAAGGTAAACAAAAAATCTAATTACTTGTCTTATTTAAGGAATAGCATCAACACAAACACAGAATGGATGCCCTCTCAGAACATAATCTTTGACATGCTTATTTTGAATGGCTGGGATGAACCTCTCACCTTGTTTTTCTGCGCTTGCTGAACAGAATTATTTATCAAAAAACTAATTTACTTCAGCGGGGAGAGAGAAAGGAGCGGAAGTGTGATTGTTGTTGGTTCACAGCCAATTAAATGTTTCATGTACGCGAGAGCTCGTTGGACATTTTCTCTTCAGCACCTGCTAATCTGTATATCAAACCCTGTGGTTCCAGGAGAGAAGCCTCTCCAGGCATTCGCTCACTGTGCTCTTTTAAAACTTGTTTGATAATTGAGTCATTCCACGTCTTCACTAAATAGACCCAATGAAATTTGCTTTTTCAATTAAAAACTGTTATTATCGACAAATGAATAACTTACAGGGACGTTTTGATATAATTTGTTTGTTCAAAAAAGACTTTCTCACCAAAGTCTAAAAAGCAGAATTACTTTTCACAGAATGGAGTGTTAATGGGAATGTGCAAAATCAGACACATTTCAAAAAGTAAGAGCGCACTGGTGAAATACAAAATAAATAACCGTTTGAGATCTCTCAATAAAATTCACTTCCTGTCCATTTTGCAAGTCCTCCAACTCACACAACTTGTCCCTACCCTGTAATATGACCCACCAAAGATCAACACATCAATATTTGTTAAAGGCAAAATATGTGTCAAACTATTCAAATCTTTGTTTGGTACAGATCCTCGCAAAAATTCGTTGAATATTTTAATATTTTTCAATGAAAATGAGAACAATGATCCAAAAATGATCATTCCATCAAATATCGTGAATCATATCGCAATCACAAAATCAGTTAAAAATAATCGCAATTAAATATTTTCCACATACCGTGCAGCCCTATTACGTTATTTAACTTACATGACATAGTTACGTACAATGTGACGTAGTTAGGTACATAACTGTCACGGAATTTAACGTACAAGTTGATTACCTCGTGTTAGTTCAAATAAGTAAACGTTGACTTTTGCTTTCTCGCGGGACCTGAACATCCGTCTCCAGGGTGGTAGTCATGTTTTAGTTTGAGCCATCCATCCACCCCGAACGGACTTTCTCGCTCTTTATACTACATCACCTAGCCTACGTCTTTTTCTCCTGTCATAATTACTTCAGCCACTAGAGGTCACCACCACTATTAACGTAAATATGGGTCATAAAAAGATGCTTGTACAAATGAGGTATGGGGTCGTTTTTTGGGGAAGGACAGTCTCCTATTTTGAGAGATGGATTTCAAGTGATGGTTTTATTTTTTTTAATTTCTCCCAAACAGGAGATTCTAAGCGTTGGTATTCGTAAAGTGACAGAGACAAAGAGAGAGAGAGAGAGAGAGAGAGAGAGAGAGAGAGAGAGAGAGTGCACATCTGTGTTTCTAGTAAGTAAGTAAGTAAATCTAAGTAAGTACTTTTCTAAGTAATAAAAACTGTAGGATCTCTTATTTCCTTTCCCTCACTAAGTTTCAAGTCATTGTACTGTTGTCACATTTTATCTATCCTTGATATTAGCTTACTTGCTTGTTTTAAATGTTTCATGACCACACATGCAACATGGCTTTATAACTACATCAAAATATAATGTGTATTATAGTCTGTTACTGCTATAAAGTGACACAAAAACCCCTTAACAAACAGAGCTATTTGTTTAACATGTAAAGAGGTTATTGGGTATCCATGCATTCAGAACTGATTATTCTGCTTGAGCTCACATATTGTCCATTTAGACATGTGCTTCAACATGGATCAGACTTACTCTGTATCACTATAATGCACACAAACACACTGACATTATGCAAGCCAGCTGGCCTTCATTCACAAACACTCACATCCATGCAAAAACAGCAAAGTGATCTCACACACACACACACACACACACACACACACACACACACAAGCAGCAAAAATAACTCTGTGCCCTGAATATACCCACTTACACATAAACACCCTCTCCAATGATAACACTTATTTAAGCAGAATCCCCTGTCTTTCTCATGTTAAGATTCCCATTCCCCTGAGAGACCAAAAGCAGCCATTAGAGCCTTTCATGTCAGCCAAAGCTAACACAGTGCGACAGGACCCACGGAGTCCCAAACCAGAAGGAGGCCCCCCGAGGCGAATGGCTCTAAAGAGTCTGTTTACTGCTCACTTAGATAACATCTACTGATCCTGAGTGTGACTGTGTGTTCAAGTGTATGTTTGTGTGTGTAGGAGCAAACCGAGGACATGTTGCCGTGTGTTCATGTGTGAATGTGTGTGCACAGCGGAGCAGTTTCTATGTCAGCGGTGGAAAGTAACCAAATAATACACCAAGTCCTGCAATCCATACGACCACACGGGTTGTTTGTTCCTACACTCTAACACGACCCATAGGAGCGTTTTCCGTACTCATATCTAAACGAGAGAACATTGGTCGCAGTTTTGAACGTAAAGGTCGCGATTTTAAACATGTATTTAATGTTGTGAAATTGTCGCAGTTTGGTTATGTTTAGGCACCAAAATTACTTAGTTAGGTTAAGAAAATAGTCACTTCATCTGTTCAAAGGTATGAGTGTATATGTGTCTGTGCGTGTGACTGTGTGCATGCATGTGTGTTTGTATGTGTGCACTCCTATCTTGTCTCTTAGTTAACTCATATTAAATCCATTGTCAGCTAACATGCCAAGATCCTTAAATAGACCCATTAAGTCATTTAAAAACATATGCCATCTGCCTCCATGCACCCCTCACACACACACACACACACACACAAAAACACACCCTGCGGCCCAGAAACTCACTGGCTAAACACTAAACGCCATTACTGCCACCCCAATAAGCCTGGAAAATAAGAGAAAGCAGACAGAGGTTTCTAAGCGTAACACACACGCAGACGTGTTTGAGGTGTGTGTGTGTGTGTGTGTGTGTATATGTGTGTGTATATGTATATGTGTGTGTGTGTGTGTGTGTGTGTGTGTGTGTGTGTGTGTGTGTGTGTGTGTGTGTGTGTGTGTGAGAGAGAGAGAGAGAAAGAGCGTGAGATAAAGTGTTGAGCAACCAAAAATGCAGAAAGAGTGCTGGTGTGTCAGGTGAAGTCAGTTCTGGATTTAAAAGAAAAAAGCCAGTCGTGAGGTGAGAGGTTTGTGTTTTGCATGAGAGTGTGTGTGTGTGTGTGTGTGTGTGTGTGTGTGTGTGTGTGTGTGTGTGTGTGTGTGTGTGTGTGAGAGAGAGAGAGAGAGAAAGAAAGAGCGTGAGATAAAGTGTTGAGCAACCAAAAATGCAGGAAGAGTGCTGGTGTGTCAGGTGAAGTCAGTTCTGGATTTAAAAGAAAAAAGCCAAAGTCGTGAGGTGAGAGGTTTGTGTTGTGCATGAGTGTGTGTGTGTGTGTGTGTGTGTGTGTGTGTGTGTGTGTGTGTGTGTGTGTGTGTGTGTGTGTGTGTGTGTGTGTGTGTCAGCGTCTGGAGAGTAGTATGAGAAAAGATGAATGTTTAATAGAGTAACAGATTAATATAGAAAACGTCTACTTGTGATTTAATAAAGCAACGTCTAGTGATATAAAATGCAGAGTATCCAGAGGGGTTGCATGTTGTGTGTGTGTGTGTGTGTCTCTCGAAGTGTGCATGTGTAAAGTCACAGGAGCCTGTGGGTTAGAAGTCAGACCAATCTCTGACGAGGAAAGGAAATGATCGAGGGTGAAAGAGGAAGTCAATGTGTGCTAAATGAAAAATGATTTTTAAAGAGAACGCGCTGTAAATTCTGGTGCCAGAGGTTGTGTATGTCTGTGTGTCATGGAGGTTTCTGCAGTTTGCATGAGAGCATCAGGGCAGTGAATGCTAAAACAAGCAAGAAGAGCTCAAATGGAAACCAAAAGGAGGGAGGAGAAGAGCTGGTGTGCAGCTGTTAAAGATACAATCTGTAAACACTCACATGCTGCCTAACAGATATCAGAGGTGCACAGTACTTATGATTTTATGGAAAGTACCCCATGCCAATCTCTAGGTATGGTGAAGGGTATGTGATGATGTGGGGCTATTTTAATTCCAAAGGCCAAGGGAACTTTATCAGGATGCATAGTATCCTGGATCCATGAAATAACTGGCCTTTAAAAATAAAAACCTGCCTGCCTCTATGGGAATTTAACATAGGGGTGTACTCACTTATGCCCCCTGTATTTTAAGAAAGAACATTTATTTATTCACGATACATTATTCATTCACAAAGAAAATTGGTGTCCTTAAAGGTTGGATTTTTCCTCATTTTTTTAATTAAGGCATTAAGATCAATTTCCAAAAGATGATTTTTTTATTCCTCTTTTTAGTCAAATTTAACATGGGTGTACTCATTTATGCTGAGCACTGTACATTTCTTCATAAAAGGCCCAAACTTATGCCAAAACTCAAAACAGTTATGTCATTCTTCTCTGTAGAACGGTTTAGAACGGTAATAGACGATCTTTGGTCACATCGCACTATTCTGACTTCGAGTGACTTCTTTGTTCTCTCTCGGATGCCTTATATGGGCGTAATGTGTGTTGGACCTGCCTTCCATTGGTTGACAAAACGTCAACAAGCTCTCACAAAGCATCATGGAAATTTCAAGATGGACGCTAGCATCGAAGCTAGCGGCAGCAATGACCGAAACATTGATAAATTATGGACATCAAGTGGATACATTTTGGATGAAAGAGTTTGGATTTATTGCTCAACGACCCCGAAAAAAAGGCAAAGGCAAAGTTCCAGGCTGGATAGAAAACCTCCTGTAAGGGCTACAAAGACACCAAAGACACCCCCATGACGGGCGGACTGTTAGCTTTTAGCGCCAAAAGACGGTATGTCTCTATCTATTATTGCTATAAAATAATTAAAATATGAATAAGAGATGCCCTTTTCCTCGTATATGATATTCTCGGTCTCTGAGTTAATGTGACACAAACTGCGAATAAAAATAGGTGAATGGAAAACTGACTACTGTTTATGGGATTTAATTTCTCTGGAAGTCTTCTTCTCGATGTAGGAAACAGAGGGAAGAGGTTACAGTAAGCCTGTGTAAATGAGCGATTGAGCGAAGATGCGTGGGTTTGTCTTAAATCTCCTTCTCTGAGTTCCAGTACAGTGTGTGAGTGTTTGTGTGTGTGTGCGTGCGTTTGTGTGTGTGTGTGTGTGTGTGTGTGTGTGTGTGTGTGTGTGTGTGTGTGTGTGTGTGTGTGTGTGTGTTAAAGTTTTAAAGGGGAGAAAGTGGTTTCCTGAAGGGGTCTATTGTGACTTTAATTATCTGCTACATAAATCAATAGAGGACCTGCCTTATAACCTTTAGTTCCGCATGAAGGAACACAGGAAAGAACGTCGCCACCGATCACTTTCACTGGCTGTCACACACACACACACACACACACACACACACGTGCGCATACACACACACACACTGCATGCTTCATGACCATAAACAACACGCAACGATCACACTCAAACACACACTAATGCCTGGACGCATGTCTGTACTCAATTGAATCAATTGGTTTGGACAGAGGGGTGACTACAAAGGGTAAGTACAAAGATTGGAATGCATTGGAGATTGACGCGTGCGCACACGCGCACACACGCGCATGCGCGCGCACACACACACACACACACACACACTTTCACCCACACGTATCTTCTGTTTGAAATGACTGGCTGCAGCAAACAGTCATAGCAAATTAGAGGAGAAGAAGTTGACAAAACAGAAAAAGGAAAAAACATGACCTACAACCAATCAGAGCACAAAAACATGACCTACAACCAATCAGAGCAACGAAACATGACCTACAACCAATCAGAGCAATGAAACATGACCTACAACCAATCAGAGCAACGAAACATGACCTACAACCAATCAGAGCAATGAAACATGACCTACAACCAATCAGAGCAACGAAACATGACCTACAACCAATCAGAGCACAAAAACATGACCTACAACCAATCAGAGCAACAAAATATGACCTAAAACCAATCAGAACAACGGAACATGACATAAAACCAATCAGAGCAACGGAACATTACCTACAACCAATCAGAGCAACGGAACAGGACCCACAACAAATCAAAGCAACAAAACGTGACCCCCAAAGTAGCGCTGAGCAACAACTGCAAGTATGGGCGGTGCTTGATCTGTTGTGAATCAGGAAAGAAAATGGCAGCCTGGTCACAAACTTTCTCAAATTACAGCTAAACAGTACACTTAAATGTGTTTCTGAAAACATTTTAGACTGAAAATTAGCAGAAAACAGCTAATTTCGTGAGCCCAGTGCGTTGCGCTGGACGGACCTGCAGACCGGACGCAAATGGATGGACCTACAACCAATCAGAGCAGCGAAACTAGTGAAGTGTGAACTTTTCAAATCTGGATTGTTGACGATCCTCTGTGATTGGCCCGCCAAGGTTCTCTTCGGCAGGAAATCTGTCTAAATGTGTGAGGGGGGGTCGGATGCTTCTGCCAGAGCAAATAAAACATGAGCTCGGCCGCTTCTTCTGGTTGCTGGCAAGTAGAAAGAGCTCAATTTAGTTGTTTTGGCCCTTATTAAAGTACTTTTACATTACTTTGTAACATTTTGAATGCAGGACTTTTACTTGTAGTGAAGTATTTTCACAGTGTGGTATTGGTACCTTTACTGAAGTAATGGATCTAAATACTTCTTCTTCCACCACTGCAACTATGCTCAGCCTCTTATGTCACACATATGATGTGGTTTGACTGTCAGAAACTGCCAGACTTTTCTAAAAGTGTTAGAGATGGTCTGAGTCACAACATGACTCATCTGAAACATATACACACACACACAGAGGTAGCAAGTGACATTCACACTCTCCCTTAGTCGCACACATGCAAACCCTCTCAAAACTCTCTGTCACACACACACACACACACACACACACACACACACACACGGGTAGGTTTTGTGAAATTCCTGATGAGGACCTGTCTCTATTAGCATGCTAATCCTGCTCAGGATTACACTGCTGCCTGAGCACAGAGCTCTGCATTAATAACCAGTTCCCCTCTGTCTTGCTCTCGCTTACACTCAATTTCTCTCCCACGAACGCACACACTCCTCTTCTCTGTGAGCATCTTTATAAACTTCACATTTTTCGGCAGGTTTCTCGAGTCGCTGTTGTTCACTCAAATTTAAATCAAAAGAGGCACTATTTGGCAGAACTGTCGAGAAAAGAAGTTACATTTAAAGGGGAACTATACAGTTTTTTTAGCTTAATTTACCCAAACTGAACAGCTTCGGTGTCATTGGAATGGTTATATGACTTTTTTTGGGTTGAATGGTGGTCGTCTCGCTCCCCCCTAACGCCTGTGAGCTGAAAAAACACCCTTCAACTTTGGGCCGGTGAGTCGTCGGCATATCGGTTGGTATCGCGTGATGTCAGGTCTCGCGATGCAACGAATTGCTTCACGGCACTGCACACATACGCCCATTCGGGAACTGGCTAGCTATAAGAACAAGGTAGTGATGGAGTTTTTCACACTATCGTCATGGCTGAGCCAGCAACAAAGAAGCTAGGAAAGCATTGTCGGAGGAACAGAGAAAGAGGAAACTGACCACAGCAGACTGACCAAGCGAGGAGTCAGACACGAGTAAACATAAGAGCTGCCAAATATCTATTCCGAAGCTGTAGGGGGAGCACTATAGAGAAACCTGCGAGCAAAAAGTGAGAAAACTGCGAAGAAATGGCCAAAACTGCATAGCGCCCCTTTAAGACTCTCACATTTTCACACACCAACAAGCTCAAACCTGGTTTCAAAGTGGACGTTGCATCTGAAACCTTATTCAGTAAAATAAAAAAACTCTTTTGTTCACATTGATTTTGCTGTCTGTGCCTCTTATAACACTTTCTGTACTCACAAAACTAGATGAGCAGCACACAAATAGTATGACCAAGCTTTCTTTGACGCACACACACACACACAGGAGGTTTAATCTCAATGCTCTCATTAACACCCTGCGAAACACAGAGTTGGATCTGATCCCACATACAGAAATTCAAAGACCGAGAAAGAGAGAAAAAACAGCAGTTTGACAGTACTACTACTGCTGTTACAACTACTTGCAGCTATTACTAATATATAATAGCTATTATAATTATCATCATCATAAATCAACCAACATTTTATATGATGGGTTGCAGTGTTTTCACAAAAGGCAAATAGATGGAAAAGCATGCTCACATGGCTATGTATTTCTACTGAGGACCCTCAACATAATGAACTCGTGCCTGTAACAATAGGTAGCGTCGTTCAAGCGGTTCAGATATGTCTTGACCTTGTCATTGACTTCCCTCGCTGTTATGACAGTTATATAAAGAGGTTGTAATTGTAGTTGGAGATGAGCATTATCCAACAATGATATGGTATGAACACTTATGCACAATTTGTATGATATCTTACCAAATTACGGCGACCCGGTCACATGACAGTTAAGTTTAGCAGTCTTTACAGTTAAATTTAGCTGAGATAAGGTGACTCTGAGCCGGGTACAGAGCACCGTGAGGTCCTGGTCATTTCAGTGGCCGTTGCTGTTAAGTTTAGCCGACAAAAGGTGCCCGCCATGCGGTGACTACTAGCCTAGGAATCTAGACACACCCTAGCGGCAGCAAATGTAATTTGCAGCCAGGGTCAGTCTAGCGACTCTCCGTTGGCTTGCGAGCTGGAAAAACCAAACTCTGGTCAGGCCAATCACATTGTGTATAGAGTCAGTGGGCGGGCTTAACATAATGACGGCAGAGTTGCGACGGTTCCGGGTGAATTCCCTGCTACTTGAAAACAAAGAAGAGGGCTGCTGGTGAACAGCGGTCTTTCGAATTGGCTTTGGCCGCGACTCTGGAAGACTTGGAGTTAAGCCTTTCTTCGAGAAAAGAACAAAGAACGGCACTGAAGTCATTCTTAAAAAAGGAAGATGTGTTAGGAGTTTTGCCGACCAAATACGACAAAAGTTTAATCTATCAACTAGCTCCACTACCTTCTACGTTGCTCTGCTTGGTTGTAGCGCTATCAGAGGGGATTTGAAAGAAAACTGACCAACTGCCACTTTGCTCGTTGGAAAGCCATGATGCCTCTCTCTCATGGGCGGGCCAAATTCTCTGGGCGGGCAAAGCAGAAAAAGGGGAGGTAACATTTGCCCTTATGACGTCATAAAGGGAAGATTCCAGATCGGCCCATCTGAGCTTTCATTTTCTCAAAGGCAGAGCTGGATACCCAGGGCTCGGTTTACACCTATCCCCATTTCTAGCCACTGGGGGACCATAGGCAGACTGGGGGAACACATATTAATGTTAAAAAACCTCATAAAGTGAAATTTTCATGCCATGGGACCTTTAACTTGCACTATGTCTTGTTTTAAATGGATGTCATTTTGGTATTTTTATGTATATGTTATGAGTGTTTTATGTGGACCCCAAGAAGAGTTGCAGCTACATTGTTAGCAGCTAATGGGGATCCCAATTAGTGTATAAAGGAATAACAAACCTCAACCTTAATGCAAACCCAATTTTAACCTCAACCCTAAAACCAATTCCTAACCCTTAAACAGCCCGCTGAAAAAGTGAGGGCCAGCCAACTCTCAAGGTCTACGAGACACACACACACACACACACACACACACACACACACACACACACACACACACTCTCTGTGGTGCTCATTAGGAGAGGTAGCAGGTCCAGACCTCCTCCTAGCAGAACTACAGGGGTGACCAACTCCCTCCCTGTTCTCTTCCTCTACTCCTCTGTTCCTGTCAGCTTCACGCTCTCTCCCTCTTTGTTTCTCTGCCCCTCTTTCTCCTGTCACCCTCTCTTTGTCTTTTTTCTTCTCCTCTCTATGCTCTACTGTCCTCCTTTCTCCCTCTGATCTCTTTCGATCCTCCTCTTTTTTGGCTTTTTGCTCACCACTTCACTGGCTTCCTATGTCCTCCCTCTCTCCCCTGTTTCATCCTCCTGTCTTATCGCTGGCATCTCTTACCCCCTGTCCTCACCCCTTTCTTCTTTCTCTCCATCCTCACCTCCTCCCCTCTTCCCTCTAGCAATCTGTCCCGCTTGTCTCATCTCTCCATACCTATTTCATCCTTGCTTCTCTCTACTGGGTCTTTCATTTCGAGTCCCAGCTTCAATTCATGCAGGAAACAAAGTTAAGTTTGGTTGCCAAAGAATCAGTGACTACGTTTACATGCACATCATATTCCAGTTTGTGCCCTTTTCCTAAGCAGACCATATTCTGACTAAGTTGTTTACTTGGCTAATGGAAATTAATGTTTCACTGATATTCCTGTTTACATGCAGACGTTTTCTTGGTTTTCCACCGGTGGCAAACTTGTTTGGACGTGCAAACACAGCCTCCCTCTTTCATTCCTTCAACCAGCTCCTTGAAAAAGTCGCCTCATATCCAAAAACCTGTTGGAATCTTTCACAAGGTTTAAAAGTAGCTGTGTTTCAGCTTCTTTTCTTTTGTCCATGCATCTCTACCGAAGCCCTGCAAACTGTCGGCTGGTTGGTTTGTGTCATTGACATATATATAATGGACCAACAGATCCCGTTGCTCTGGACGGAGACCAGTGAAGGCCATTAGAAGCACTTTTCCGGTGATAGCTAGCGTTACTGAGCAGCCTCCAACTGAGACGACGTAAATGTGCCGTGAGCAACATGTCTGAAAGTTGGAAGTCTTCTGGTAGCTTCTGGTAGAGACGGAGAGCGTAGGTATATGTAAGAAGATAACATAGGCACAGGCTAATTATTGCTAACTAAAATGCTAGTTAACATTAGTAATTACACTTAAACAGCTAATGTGAGACGAAACTGCCTGCGAGCTTCTCCTGTACTGTACGGTAATTCCTCTACTATGCGACAGTAAGTCGCGTGGTTATGACACAATCGTTAGCCTATTTTTATAAAAACGTCTGCTACGGAGCCATAACGTGAGGTACAAGGTAATGGAGCCTTTTATACATTGTCGTGTTTCTTTAGAAATAAACAATGGACAAATAGAGTCTTTAAACGCTTCAGATGTAAAGTTATTCGCTGTCAAAGTGGCGGCAAAATGAATGGCAGTCAATGGAATGCTAACGGGAGGTGATGGCTTGGTAGCATCAAAATGGCGCCATAGGAGGTTCGCGGTCCGAGGAGAAGCTTACCCCCTTGGTTTGTGTACAACAACCATAGCAACGCACAGAGCTGACTGTACGCTGTAAACAGGCAAGAGGCTATACACTGTCTAATAACTGCAGTAAAAACCCAGATTGAGACGCATATTCCGAATGTGCTGTATACATGTCCAAAGAATGCCTCTAAAACCCAAACAATACCGGTACATCCCACATGTCTTAAACAGAAAATACTACATTGGCGAAAAAGGCCTTATTCAGAATATCCAAACGGAATATGTTGTTTAGAATAATAGTGGAATATTAGTGTGCATGTGAATGTACTCACTCTCTCTCTCACTTGACCTTAAAGATTCTGTGTATTCAGCTCATGCACTAAAGATCGCCATTACTGTATAATGTCTATTTTACCCCACCCTCTCTCTCTGTACTTTGTTACATATTGCTTAATTATTGAGCTGTAAACTCAGCCAATCAATAATCATTTGTAATTCAGTGGTTTTACGTATCACTCTGAGAGAGTAAGAGAGGGAGAGAAAGAAAAGAGCGGCCCATTTCACTTTGACATGGAGACCAGTCAAGGTCTAGCTGGGTGTGTGCGTGTGCTATGAGGGTGTTGAGAATGAATCTCAGCGCACACACACACACACACACACACACACACACACACACACACACACACACACAGAGTTTGAAAAGTGCAGTAAAGCAGGGGTGAGGGTTAGGCCACATCCATATGAAAATGGCTCAATTATTCCTTTTGGCCTTTTATGTAAAGAAAGCGGAAACATTTTTCCAATTATTATAGATGGCAGAATATACAATTATTTTTAAATCACACACATATTTTTAGCATAGCCTGCTACTGTATATGTGCTATCTTATACATAGCCTGCTGTAACTTCACATCGGCCTGCAAATGACACACACACAGAGAAAAACAATTAAATGCATAAGCACACTAACCCCATGGCTGGTGTGTGTGTGTGTGTGTGTGTGTGTGTGTGTGTGTGTGTGTGTGTGTGTGTGTGCGTTGTAGGTACATATTTTACAGCCTTCAGCGTCTGTTTCTCCCACAGTAATCAGAACTGAGCAGCATTGAGCAGCAGGGGGAAAATGCAGGACATTCTGAAGTAGCTAATTATCTTGTACTGACAAAATGTATGAGATTTAGGCTTTTTACGATGCCGGAGGACTGCGTCAGAAGCATTGGTCAATTCGGAGTAGCTCAGGATAGAAATGGACTGGTTTTTATTTTATTGTAGTTGTTAATTGAACATATTAAGGAGAGAAACGATGACAAAAACAAAGCTGGGGAAGAAAGAGCTGAGCTAACCATCGGCCTGCAAATTAGTCAGCACAGGAATCACAAACCACATTCACTCACTTGTTTCTTACAACGTGGTTGAGCAACACAGTCTCACTCCCAGCGCGTCAACAAACTCAACGCTTGGTCAGGGCCCTTTGGCGTTAGTTACTGATGCAAAAAGTCTCCTTTAGCGTCTCAGTCAGACGCCAGTGGGCTTCCAACTGATTTCAACGTAATCCTATCTGCGGGGATATTTAACGCTCTGTGTTGGGACCCGTAGGCATAATTTCTCAATGTGCTGGGTAAAACCACTTAGTTAGGGTTAGGACAAGATTGTGGATGGGTTTAAAAAAATTTACGTTTCGGTCACACGCTGGACAAGAATGGGACTCAAACCCTGGTCTCCTGGGTGAAAGTCCTGTGTTGTTTGACCCATCCACTATCGCTCTTAATACTACGTCATCTTACAGTGCCGCAGTCAAGCTGCTGCTCTGCCTGGTGCGTTCCATAAAGTCGCTAAAGGGTGATTTTTGCATCGGTATCTGATGCTGAGAGACACTCACCAAGCGACAGGATTTTGGGAACGGGTGGGCATTGTCAGCGTTTTTGTTGGAGTACTTCAGCTGAAGCATTTCTGTTTCTGGAGAAACTGGAAAGACTTTCAAGAGGATCCATCAGCTTTTATAAGTCGTGGCACCTCTTTCCTTTTCTCCAGCGACAGCCACAACAACTGAAGCTTTTCCAGGAGAGCGTGTCGCTTGGGAGACATCCTGGCTTACGAAGTTGGAAATTTGACCAGGAAAACTACCTAGATTAGATAAGATTCAACTGTATTGTTACAATCTAGAGTTTATAGCAGCAAGGCCGAGGCCGTTAAGGTAACTATACAAGGCTCGCTCATGTGTCCTAACTTCTTGGGGCCGCTACTTGGACGGTATCTTGACCGTCCCATTCAGAGCTCATGTCGTCTGAGCTAGCTTCTCCATTCTCATGATTTTAAATCATCTAATTCATAACACAAGAAGAAATTCCTCATCATCAGTAGCCTCAGGCACATATTTATTTCCAGAGCTTTTGTCATGAAAAACCCTCTCATATCAAAGAAACTGCTGCTTTACGCCCCAGGGCTGCACAATCATAATGTAAATAAACTTCTTTTATCATTGTGTCTGTATTTATTCATAGTAACGGTGAGACAACAGTCCTATCATGACACAATTGAGGAAAAAAATTAAATAAACGCTATAGCTTGCATAAAACATTGTTGATGGAACATTACTAAAAACAAATAGTTTAAGTAATACCAGGTAGTTGTGTAATTATTTAAATAAAACAAATGCTCGCTGAAGACCTGAAGAATGCATGTAAGTGTTCATTTGCCTGCCTTAGTGTGGACACAGCCTTAGCCCCAAGATGTGCTTGAGTGTTTCAGAGAGTGTGTCGAGCATGTGTAGCGTTTTCAAGCATCTGTGTCTGTGTGAACAAGACACACAAACTGTTATTCAGAACATGAATGTTGAGACAGTAGATGAATATAAATATTTAGGAACCATCATTGACAGCAAATTATCTTTTGAGAACAACACAGATGCTGCCTGTAAAAAGTCCCAACAGAGACGTTTCTTCTTGAGGAAGATGAAATCATTCAGCGTGTGCAGGACTCTGATGACTTTGTTCTACCAGTGTTTTATTGAATCAGTCTTGACATTTTGTATTGTGGTGTGGTCCAGTGGTCTTTCAATGACCAACAAGCGTAAGCTAACAAAGCTGGTAAACGTAGCATCTAAGGTGGTTGGGGTAAAGCTACAACAGCTGCAACATATACAGTATATGATAAACGGGTCAGGGGTAAGGCTAACCACATTTTAAACTGCCCTGATCGCCCACTCTTTGGGGAAGTTTAATCTGCTCCCCTCAGGTCGCCGATTTAGGCTACCTATGTTAAGAACTAGACGTGCCAGGGATTCTTTTATTCGTGTGGCTCAATTTTTAAACAGTATGTGATTATGTATTTATTTATTCCTGTCCATTATCAAGATGACAGATATACATGTGTACTGTCCAATTGGATTCTGTGATTGGTTTTGGGGGAAGGAGCATCTCCATTGATGTGCCGATGTGTTGATGTGTGTCCTGTGTTGTGTTTACAATGTTGTTGGCATCTGGTGGTGCTTTCCTCTGTGTATGTATTTTTTAGACATCCTGCTGCACACTAAATTTCCTTTTCTAAGGATAAATAAAGTGGAACTTGATCCTGGGAATAAGCGCAAGTAATGCTTATCTATCACCAACTGAATTCCCAAAGCTGAAGAAGAAGAGTCTGTTATTTACTGCCAACAGCATTGCTGTCTCTCTCCCTCTCTTCCTCTGTCTCTATCTATTACACACACACACACACACACACACACACACACACACACACACACAGAAAAACAAGTAAATATGAACATATACGTGTTACGTAAAATACATGCACACACAGACAAACAAAAGTTATGCACAAGCACACTAACCCCATGGCTAGTGTGTGTGTGTGTGTGTGCGTTGTAGGTACATATTTTACAGCCTTCAGCGTCTGTTTCTCCCACAGTAATCAGAATTGAGCAGCATTGAGCAGCAGGGGGAAAATGCAGGACATGCATTTTACAGTGGCTAATCATCTTGTACTGACAAAATGTATGAGATTTAGGCTTTTTACGATGCCGGAGGACTGCGTCAGAAGCATTGGTCAATTCGGAGTAGCTCAGGATAGAAATGGACTGGTTTTTATTTTATCGTAGTTATTAATTGAACATATTAAGGAGAGAAACGATGACAAAAACAAAGTTGGGGAAGAAAGAGCTGAGCTAACCAGCCCGTTTATCAACTGTAAACATTTTAACATCAGTAACTTATTGGCACATTTAGAGACATTCATAGTGTCATGAGGTAGCTGCTCCATCCTGGTCTGCCTCCACTTCATCCTACAGACTCTCTCTATGTTTAACAAACCATTCCAGTCTTTCTTAGACCCTGCCCCTCACGTTCTTCACCACACATTCCAGCACCTGTCACCCTCTTACTGCCAGCCCACTTATGACAAACAGACAATTAGCCTATCTCTAGAATACACAGACTCCATTTAATGCATGGGGCTTACCCCGGAATTCCACCAGGCGCGGATGTGGTTTTGTTTCGTTGTCCGCCATGCGTCATACCACACCGGGAGCGTCTCAGAAAAGTCTTGTCTGCCTACTCACAGATTTCATTGTTTTGGTAATTTTTCCTGGATATTTGTTCTTCTACCATAAAAGTCAACATAGTGAAATGGTTTCTTCCATTTAGTCCAGTTATGAGCGACATGGATCAAAGACGTGTGGCTGTGTTTTAGTTGTTAAAATGGTTTAGTAATGTGAGATATAGTCTACATCCACGATATTCCACTTCCGGGATTGCTCCGTGGTCACCGGAAATTCCACCGGATGTCACTCTTTGCGACCGGATGTCCGTTACCTTCCTCTTTCATTGTGTTGTAATTCTAAACTATGGTGGATTTCTGAGGACTATGGTTAACTGCTCCTCAGATCTCTGCAGGGTAAATCCAGACAGCTAGCTAGACTATCTGTCCAATCTGAGTTTTCTGTTGCCAAACAACCTTTGAACGTACACATGTTCCACCAAAACAAGTTCCTTCCCGAGACTATTTTGCAGAGCCACCTGGGCTCCATCTAGTGCTTAGCCAAGGCGATTGTGATTGGTTTAAAGAAATACCAATAAACCAGAGCACGTTTTTCTCCCATCCCGGAATGCTGTGTGGACTAGCGAGACCTTCCTTTGCAGCGCTGTGGAGGAAGGTCTGGCAATGCGAGACTATGTTATTTACAATCGGGAGTCTTTAAAGGTGTTGAAATTGATCGGATGGTGTATATTTTTAGCAGAGTGATGCTTCTGGGACGCGTTGCCTCACAGCTGGTGGACTCACAAGCATTGTCTTGAGTGGTTGCGATCTCTGGCAGCGGCGCCACTGGAACGCAGTGCAGACGCGCCTGGTGGAATCTTGGGGTGAGTGTTCACGTTTTGCAGGCCATTGGATACATTATCAGTTTTGTAATTCTAACATTTAACCGAAGTACTTACTGTAAATCGATCCCTATGATTTGCCGTATCTTAAGCTTCCTCTGCTACTTATAATTAAACATGAATGACAATGCCAACTCTTACCCATCCCTATGAGGAGAAATTAAAGGCTTCTTTGAATGCAGTTGGCCTTAAATTAGTATTAAAACAACCACCCACATGCACACAAAAAGACTCAAGATGAAACTTTCACGTTTCATAAGTCAATAGCTTGACGTTTTCACAATAACTCTCTCGATCTCAACACACACACACACACACACACGCCATGCTAACAAACTGCAGCTACTCTACATAATTTTCCCTTAGGCAAAAGCCAGTTTAATCCCTGTAAATATTCATAAGAGGAATGTGTAGGTTGGAGTGGCCCTTCACTCCGCACCCCTAGCAGGCTTAATACTTGATTTAAATTAGCTTGAACGCCAAAAGCTCCTCTTAGCTTTAGGTCGTGGATACCGCAGACCATTTGGCCTACACTTCAGATTTTGAAAGCAACTGACATAGTTGCAGATAGCGGTTACTAACTGTAGGGCCTCATTAGCTGAGTCAGCACTTATTCTCCAAGTCTCGACTTATTTAGATTGACTGATTGCACATTTTGACCAGTTTTGGCGAGGGTGTTACCCACTGCTGGTGTTCATTTTTCCATGTTAGTGTCCGTCAAATGCATTCTGGCTGCACATTGGCCTTTCTCCATGTGCATAAAGTAGGGGTCAAGTCTACTTCATGCAAACTGTGGGCTTCCAGTCGAGCAGCTGCCTGTAGAAGTTTACAAATCTCTTGAACCAACTTCTGAACTGTGTGATGACTCAACATCTGCAAGCCCTTTTTTCCGCCTTGAATATTTTCAGCGACAGAGTTTTACATAGTTATTTTTTTTTTTGTGTGTGACTATTGCTTAACACACTTGCTATTGTATACTGTAGGTCTGTGAATTATTCATAACAGGATACAGAAACTGTATAAATATATCCTACTACACACGTTAACAGGTGAACAGATGTTTGCAGCACTTTGAGGGTTAATGATGTGAGAAAATGTGCAGTATATGCAATGTGAACAACTGTGCTCATTAAACGATATGACAGTGTTCAGTGTTAGCTATCCACATGCTTTGCTGTGACTATCCTCTCTCGTTAGTAGCAGTTGTAGTGATAGTAGTAGGGTGTTGAAGAGGTGGTAAACATCTGAATTCCAGACAGTATGTTTCCTTTCTATCACTGAAACGTGGGGTACACTCGCCGCAGCCGACCTGTCGAACGCCAGTGTGACGTCATGGGAGCGCCGTAACTGTTTATACTCGCGCGTGGTGGTCGCGACACTAGTTGCAGTCTTCTCCTGAACAGAGGTGGCGCTAATGAGGAAAGGCTACCGACTTTGCTATTTCTACGGACTAGAAGAAGAAGAAGAAGGAAAAAGGTAAACAACGGCAGAACTGGCAGCAGCATTGACGTCAATGCATCGATTTGATTCGATGACCTACTTCGTCGGATCAAGCCTTTCATTCACCATAAAAGAACTCATCTTAACCCAGCAAGAGAGACTTGCAGTCACTGAGAGTCCTGGCATCCGGTTACCCTCAAGCTCCTTCAGGCTTCCTGTTTCCGCTTTGTCGCACACCGCTGCAAAAAAATAGAATTGTATGTTCTGCCATCTATAACTATTGGTTATAAGTCCAGTGTTTCAGGTGCTAACCTGGAGTTTAACCAGTTTAATCCTAGCCTTTACTCTTTCATCAAAAACAGATTGGTGCCACACACACCCACAAACACACACACACACACCGATTGACAGATAGGTCTCAGTGAACCATTGACTGCCACACACACTACTTTTCCTGTAGCTGGCAATGACACAGGCAATTATCTGTTAATCAGCATTCAATTGAGCTCTCTCACACACAGACACACACACACAGACACACACACACACACACACACACACACACACACAGATTACCTATCTAGTTCCCTCTCTCCTCGGAGTCGACCAAAACAGTTACAGACAAAATTCTCCCTCCATGACGAAGATGGATAGAAATCAGTAAATGTATGGGTGGAATGAGCCAAACGTGTGTGTGTGGTGTGTGAGTGTGTGCGTGTGCGTGTGTGTGTGTGTGTGTGTGTGTGTGTGTGTAGACAGACCAGCCAACAGGGAATCAACAGAAACTATGTGTGCTCTAACAAAAGTAAGCTACAACATGTGTGTGTGTGTAGAAGTGAATGTAAATCCAATTACCTGTGAGGTCATTTGTGTGCATGCAACCACACACAATGTGCATTTATTTGTTTGAATGTCATTGTGTATATGTGCTTTTGAGTGAGTTTGTACCACCTGAGGTCATATTGTGGAAATCAGGTCAGCTTTTCGCCCCCGACCGGAGAGAAAGGACGGGCACCCCCAAGGGCCCCGGTTTGTGTGTGTGTGTGTGTGTGTGTGTGTGTGTGTGTGTGTGTGTGTGTGTGTGTGTGTGTGTGTGTGTGTGTGTGTGTGTGTGTGTATTTATAGCTTTGGACAGGTAACCCTCCAATACACAGCTACCCCTCTGCCTTTCATCCTTGTCTTGATTTTATCTGTGTGTATGTGACTGTGTGCGTGTGTGCGCGTTTCTGTTTGCCTGTGCGTGTGTGTTTTTCCCAGAGCCTGCCATTGGCCTATTTCTGACTGAAATGCTAAACTGTGATGTATTTTTAACCGTCTCTGACTCCAGCTAACCTGTCAGTGACCTTGGTCCAACAAAACAACCTGCACCTAAAGGCACCTTCCACTCAAATTCAGATTTTAGAGCCTACGCATGCACACACATGGATATGAAAAAAATATACTTTTCCCCTGTAAAGTGAACATTTTCATCATTTCATTTTTCATTAGGTATATAGAAAAATGCTCTCCAGAATGACATGTGAGCATTTGTTGATTAACAACATTATTTATCAGTGTGCTACAAATCACCTTTGTTTTGCTGCACCTTGGTTAGGGAAAAACCATGGTTTGTATTAAAATAACTAAGTAACTACTTTTTAAAGGTCCCATATTGTAAAAAGTGAGATTTTCATGTGTTTTTTTTTTTTTATTATAAAGCAGGTCGTGGTGCTATATAAATACTGTGAAAGTATCAAAATGCTCAATCCACAGAGAAATGCACACAGCCTGTACTGTATGTCACAACTGTGCTATAAAGTGCCGCTACAGTGCCGTTCCAGTCATTCCCCGGCTGCAATGAAAGTGCAGAGATGCCAAGAGTGCAGATGCGGAAGACCCGGAAAAGCTGACCAATCAGAGCAGACTGGGCTTTTTTCGGGAGAGATTTTTAAAGAGACAGGTGCTAAACGGAGCGTTTCAGACAGAGGGTGAATACAGGTAAATTCAGACAGACCGTATGAGAAAAATAATGTGTTCTTTGAACATTAAAGCATGTAAACATGAAACCTGAAAATGAGCATAATATGGGACCTTTAAAGTTGGGGACCTTCATCGTTATGGTTAAAACAATAACCCCTTAGTAACAGTTGTGGACGAATTATAGTCACAGTTAAAAGAAATTCAACGTTGACTATCGGTATGGAATAGGAACTGAACACAGTCTTAAAGTTTGACATTTTGATGACTCAGCCATCCACACCCACCTGTGCACTTGTGCCTCTATAGCAACATCACACTACTTCATCTTTTGCTCCCAACAGACACTATTTATTATTCCTACCGATGCTACAGAGCTTCATTACTTGAATGTAAACATATGTTGTTATCGGGCATCTACTGAAACGACTGATGCTGTTCTTCGACAGTCTCGATTGGGACGGTGAATACAAAGCCAGTATGCATGCTAAATTCCTTTTGGGAAACTCTAATCCCCAATGTGCCAATCACCCAACAAGAGTATTCATCTTCAGTGTTTACATTTGTCAGGACAGAAGTCTGTCATTCCTGTCTTTCTGCTCCAGTCTATAGATCTAAAGGTAGTTATGAGACATGACTGGGCTATAATATTGACAAGCTGATGTGTGTGTGCATTCATATATAATGCAGGCCAGTGGTAAGAATGAGACAAGACTGTGATTAATGAGTCTCACAGTCAGTGATACTAATCATTTGCAGCCACATACTCTAAACAATAGCCATGTTTGTTTGTTTGTGTGTGTGTGTGTGTGTGTGTGTGTGTGTGTGTGTGTGTGTGTGTGTGTGTGTGTGTGTGTGTGTGCGTGCGTGTGTTCGCGATGCAGAGCGGCAACTAGTTTTAGTTTTCTGTATATGTTTTTCTGTCTGCCTGTCTTTGTGTGTGCGTGCGTTTGTGGCAGGGGGGTAGATGAGTTGGGCAGGGGGGGAGGAAACAAAATGATTGACAGCTGGTCTGGGCCGATGTGGTCGGGTGGAACGGAGCCTCAACACAGCCCAGCAGACACGGCCACACACACACACACACACACACACACATATGCACACAAAGCAAAGCTCACAACAGGCCTAAACACATGAGCATTGAATCACTTTCTCTCCCATACAGACACACACACATACAAACACCACAGGGACCTCTCCTCACCTCAACTTGTCTCCCTCTGACAGCTTTCAACAGTGGCCAACCCACACACACACTCATACACACACATAGAGAGCACACAAACACACCACACTGAACTCTTGACAGATACATCCTCCCACTCTCCTCCCTGCCACAGTGCTGGCTTCCTCACTACCTATGCATGGACACTCACACACACACACAAAAACACACTGAAGGACAGCTTGGCTCTTGGTCGGGTCAATGGTTTGTGCTACAGAAACACCTTAACTTGTAAAAGCCAAGGGATACTTTCACTCTCTCCTCAAACTATATCCATATTTCTCTTCCCCTATTCTGTTTCTCCCTCTCCTGCTGTTCATTCCACTGCACAAATAAACTAACCTAACTTCTTGAGATGAAATATACTTTGTGGCCATGCAATTCATAGACTGTAAAAAAAAAAAAGAGATGGACGACGTGTCTCCACTTTCTCTCACTGTACAAAAGTGAAGCCAAAAATATCCCGGATAAGTGCGCCGCCATCTTGTAATTTTGGGGCCACAGTGTGTGCCGTAGTGATCGAGTGGTGGAGCCGCGATGTCCCGCCCATACACCAGCCCGACCAATCTCAAGTCAATCCCAACTGTCAATCATGACGTTTTACCCTGTATTTTATAGCATCAAATAACTAATAAAAACCAAACTTAGTAGAAATAGTAACACCTGAACAAACATTAGCGTGATAAGAACTAGCTGAAATCTTTCTTTGGGAAAAATTTATTTGACGTGTACTTTTTTGTTTGGCCCATGTCCAATCCACTAACATGGAGGGGGTGGGATTTATGACCAATTTATGACCTGCAGCCAGCCACCAGGGGGCGATCCAGATGTTTTGGCTTCACTTATACAGTCTATGCATCAACCACTCATGCAGATGCAGAAACTATAAATTGCGCTTAAAAGAGGGCTGCCTCTCTCCTAACAACAAATGATTTTCCATTAAATGAAACTGCAGCGACCGGCACACGTTGCGAAACAATCGCTGATTTAAACACGTGGCTAACATTGTGAATTGAAACAAAAGTACTTGGTTAGGTTTAGCGAAAAAGATCATGGTTTGGGTAAAACATTTTAGTTGCATACGTAAGTTAAGTATGTTACATGAAAAAGTCAACGTTGAATATTGGTTTCACATGGGACACTAACAGCTTTCTCCTGGGTGAAGGTCCTGTGCTTGTTTGACCCATTTATCCACCCCAACTTCCTCCCTATGCAGACTTTTGCGGACTTTGATTAGAAACATATTTGTGAAACGTCAAAGAAAAACCTAATCTGAGACAAAGATTGTGAAGAATTGAGAATGACATTCTTTGTATGGGAACGTAATTTTGAGGAGACAGGGCTGGAGTTACGAGATAATTTCCCCCGTCTTTGCTAAGACACTGAATGCTGTCTTGCTGCTGTGTAGCTGATCCCGACCTCTCATTATTAGATTAGATGACAAGATATTGTCAGATTTCATTGAAGTTTGTCCTCCATCACAAGCTCAGGTCTCCGTTTTGTTTTTTTTAAATGCAACAATATTAAAATTAGCTGGACTGAACTCCATTTTATTGCTTAGCATCAACAAATCTTGTCAATGTTTGGTTTCTTGGCTGGATTTGACATGGCAGGGTCAACTCTGCTGCCAATCCAGAAATAAACAATATGTTTTTTGGCCGGAAATCATTTCCCCAAAGGCCGCCATTATAAAAGGAATATTGCAACATATGGACACATGGAAGATAACTAGGAAAATAATCTTTTCTGGCATTTGTCCTGGAATGTTTCATGTGAATGAATAGGCGGCCATATTCCAATTGCATATCCAGTTCTCCTAATATCATGTCAGACTCCTCCCCAGGGCTCAGCATCCCAATATTAACACTGCAGTTCACTTTCCTGGCCTGAAGGCACTCCTACCACTCCCCCACATAATCTATTCTTATTTGCCTTCTTCTTTCAGGGTGTAACCTTTTATCTAATCCTACAACAATCACATTTTTCCATCATTTAAGTTTCATCTAATTGAGTCCTATGGTACAATTGACCTTCTGGCTTGTAGCAGCTCTTTCTGCTGTTTTAATTGTTGCTCATATTATGTTTGTTCACTTTGTTGCATCCTTACAGCATCGAAGATCCAATTTCCCCACAGGGGGCATTCAAGTTTTAAGTTATCCAATGTATTGTTATCTAAAGAGAAAACTGACCATGCTGGTTTAAACACAACACAATTTAGATCACACCCAAACATGCTACACAAATATTACACATTACTGGATTAGATTCTAAAAATTTGTTTCAATCCAATGGAAAGGCACCAAATGGAAAAGAGACAAGGACCTTTTAAAAATTTAAAACAAAAGAACCTCGTTTCAGTCTGTGATTTTACAGTTCCAACTTCCGTAGCACTAAAAATAGTGTTTGTCTCTCAAGAAAGATTAAAAAGGATTACAAAAATGGAAAAGTGGGCAGCTGTAATTTGATTTGAATGCTAATCAAAAGGCAGTATTCTCTGCTATCCATCACTGAGAGAAAACACCAACGCCTCGAGAAGCTTTTGAAAAGTAGCCCTGTCTCTGAGTTTGAAAAGGGGAAAAAGTACAAAGAAGACTTTCAACTCATTCAATACAAGATCCCCAGAAGTAAACACACATGCAACTTCTAATCAAAGGGTTAAGTGGAAGTTTGAAAGAATTTGAGGTGCAATTAAACTGTGCAAATTGAATTATTGAATTATGTTTACGTATTAACTAATTAATTAATTATTATGATTTTAAAACTTGAACGCGGAAAATGAGGCTTTCACATATCTGAAAACAAGTTGGACTATTTAGTGATGGTGAAAGAAAGACGTCGCCACCCTGCTTCTAACACGCATACAGTAAACATACAAACATGCACATACCTAGAAATCTCCACCTCCAATTTCAGAGCCTCGAGGTCACTGGACTAGGATAAGAAATGGGATCAGTGTGTGCATTTTTGTACTTATGCGCGTGCGTGCGTAGGTTTTAAGCCTCATTAAACTATCACCTCCCAAGACTATGGATTTACATGGCATCTCTCGAGCAGCTGTTTTCACAGTCATTAGCTACTTAGCATCCAACCATGCTAATGTGCTAACAACATGGTGTTGAAAGCAATTTGTCTTGCTAACCTTTTTTGTTTTTCATCTTTTTCAGCTTTAAATACCATTGGCAGTGAAGTAAACAACATACCTAACTGCCAAATGACAAGGACCCACTATCTTTTATGGGAAACTGATTTTTAATTCGGTTTCAAAGTAATTAAGGTACATTGTGCCACTAGGATGCATTTATGGGTTATTTGTGATTTTCTGTATTACCTTAATGTTAGCATTGTATGTCGTAGTGTTGTGTTTTATGCCTAGCTTTTTTTGGTTTTGAGCTTGATGCTAACATAGCTAATTCATTAATTTTCACCATTCAATAAAAAAAAAAGTACAAACTAAAACAATGCATGTATTTTTCTCCCACCTATATTAAATTACAGGAGAACATTAAGAAAAACTTACTTTTTCAGTGCTTGTGCACATACATTTGGGCACGTGGAATGACGACCAACCTGCAAACTGTGAAATAAGACAACCCAGTCAATTTTTGTGACAAACAAGCCAATCAGATTTGGCTCCCCTTCCTATGTCACATGCAGGCTAATATACCCCTTGGGTCAAGGGAACAACAAGACCATGATTGGGATTCCTTTGTCAAAAAATGACAAATGACAAAGAAAATCCATTTAGACATTGCATTAAACTGCATAGCTCTGAATATAGTTCTTATTGCAACATTGGGGGATGAATTGGCATCCAATCCCTCAACCCAAATATGGTGGTAATTAAAGATGCCTGCACTAGGGGGTCTTCAAGGGTCCACAATTTGGGATCCAATTCCAAGTGGACCAGTGGTAAATACCCAAACCCAATGTGCATAAATACATTTTAAAACAAAAGAGACCAGACAGGGACCCAAAGAGAGCCAGACCCAGTCTCAAAAGACCAGGAGTGAGGTAAGCTTGTTTGTAAATGAGGGAAACCTGAAAGGAACCAAATAGAAAGAAAACAGTGATAGGCCAACTGGCAGGAGCATGATATACTACCAATGAACCAGCAGCTGTCCATTTTTCCTGCACTTCCTAGACATGTTGACGCACAGACCAATGGCAGTAGAACGGGACCCTACCTGGACACGATCACAATAAACATAATTTGGACAAGGGATAGGAATCGCCAATTATATCCCAAATCGGTTTGATTCCAGTTCTCAAGGTCCCGATCCGATTTCATTGCCGATTACAATACCAGTTTAGCTTGGATATAAAAGAGATTCTCAAAGAACTTTTGCTGTAAATTGTACACGCAAGAAGCACCCATCAAAAAATGTTTGGTAATGCCCCAGGTTAATGCTTACAATAAGAATTGACCCCCACAGACATTTGTGGTGGGTTAAACATCCATGGTGAAAAGGCATTTAGTAAAAGATTGAATTCAGGAATTTATCAATCGATATCAGATCACTCAAACAAAGTGCGATTTTAAATTGGAGAATCGATTATTTAAACCCAGCCCTGATTTGGACCACGCCTGACTTAGGGTGACTGTACCATTGACATATATATAATGGACCAACAGATCCCGTTGCTCTGGACGGAGATCAGTGAAGGATATTAGAAGCACTTTTCCAGTGATGGCTGAGCGTTACTGCGCAGCCTCCAACTGAGAGAGACGACGTAAATGTGCCGTGAGCAACCTGTCTGAAAGTTGTAAGTCTTCTGGTAGCTGTGCCAAGAGAAATCTCAATCATTCCGAATATTGCAGAGATGGAGAGCGTAGGTATATGTAAGGAGATAACATAGGCACAGGCTAATTATTGCTAACTAAAATGCTAGTTAACATTAGTACATTAGTATTACACTTAAACAGCTAATGTGAGACAAAACTGCCTGCGCGCTTCTCCTGTACTGTACGGTAATTTCTCTACTGTGCGACAGTAAGTCGCGTGGTTATGACACAATCGTTAGCCTATTTTTACAAAAACGCCTACTACGGAGCCATAACGTGAGGTAAAAGGCAATGGAGCCTTTTATACATTGTCGTGTTTCTTTAGAAATAAACAATGGACAAATAGAGTCTTTAAACGCTTCAGATGTAAAGTTATTTGCTGTCAAAGTAGCGCCAAAATGAATGGCAGTCAATGGAATGCTAACGGGAGGTGATGGCTTGGTAGCATCAAAATGGCACCATAGGAGCTACGCGGTCCGAGGACAAGCTTACCCCCTTGGACTGTACCCAGACACCCAAGACCTTAAGCCTCCACAGCACAAACGATTCCTAATCACCCAATCAGTTTTGTAGGGTGAGTGTAGTAAAACAATCTTCCCATCAGGTCTGATCACAGCTCAGTTTCCAGCCTTACCTCTTACTTACAAGTGTTTTTTTTCCACTTTCTATGTTGTTGGTCTGCTTCCAGTCATTGTACCTTTGCCTGAGCTAAGTAGAAACACTACACAAAACAACGATTGGAGATTTTTCTCTTCACAGCTGGTGCACTCAGAGAACAATTAACATGCCCAATGCTCTGCTAAACAGCATTGGTGGTTTTTCTGTTAAGTGGACTGACATGTCTTGCTGCTGCAATGTCCCTTGATTTGTTTTTACCACAGAGTCACAATTAAGCTCTCTTTCTTTCTCTCCATTTCCTCCACCCACTCTTTCTCTTCTTGTTATGTGACGTTTTATTGCTCGTTATTTCATTTGTTGACGTCAGTTTCTTCTTTCTGTTATAGGATACAATATCAAAAGCTTTTTTTTTTTTTTTAAACCCTCTCATGCAGTTTGTTGCTCTTTCTCCTCATCTTCTTTATACAGCTTCCTGAATCCATCTTTTTCCTTTCCACTCACGCAATCCTTCTCTCCTTTCACCGTTTTTCCTTCCGATCTTATTTTTCTATGCCTACCTCCATCATTTCTTCCCCCCCTTATTTCTCTCTACATACTTCCTTTTTCCCTCCTGTGTCTAAAAATCCCTAATTCAGTGAAGCTCAGAGTGCTGTAACTGTCAGCTTGCCCATGCAGAACACTCTTGTGTTCTATGTATTGCACTTCTAGGTATAAAAAAAAAAAAAAATCATAAAAACATTGTCCTTCAAGGGAAGAAAAGTATTCTGACTTGGAATTAACTGTCTACTCTAAGAGCCACATGATTGCACAGTGACTGATTAAAACAAAACATCCTTTGCATTTACAATAACTTCAGGCATAGCTCTCATTGTGTTATTGTACCGGTGGAAAAAGCACAGTTTAATAGCAATGTATAGGAGTTCTGCTAAACTGCAATGTACCACAATGGCATTACCTTCTAATGTGAAGGGAGTAGCTAGAATTCTGCAGCACAATAAATCACAGTCAGACTGCAAACAAAAGTAAATGAACATTTCCTCTGCCTCATATTGACTTTCATTTAATGCAGACTCAATGAAAGATATTACTAATATAACAGTCCTCAGCATTCCAATACATCTTTGAATTCATGCAGAGATCAGGTATGATGAACGCTGACACCAAAAACACTGATTTGGCCATTAGACCTCTGAAGAAAAACTAAATCCAACATAGCTGTCGCTCCAATCAAAACCACACCCCCCAGTTTGAAAGTTTTACACAATGCTTAATAGTCAAATAGAGGCAGCCAGAGTCTGGCAGGACTACTCTCAGAAACCAATGAAAATTATGTTGGTATTAGTTTGAATGGAGTGATACTAGCTGACTAGCACGCTTGTACCTGATAAAGAGCTAACTTGTACGCCTCAAATTTCAACATCCACCAAATTTGCATTGATATCTTTGAACAGGAATGATTGTAGTTCGTATATGAAAAATGGCAGCGGCAGAGCCAGACGTTGTAAACGCTTGGGGCTCAGCCATTTGGCATGCTCCATTTACAGCCGCTATGTGCACTATTTTTCAAGCCATTTGATAATAGAATGCCTAGAAATCCGTACATCATTTGGGAAACACATGATAGCTGCGAAGGAAAAGAATCATCCTGTAGAGCCGACATCTGTTTTGTATCGTACTGTTCTCCAAATGTCTTCATCATTCTGAAAGCAGAACACAAAAATAATGTTGACTCATTTTCACTCCTGCATCTTAACTATTTATTTATAAGTTACATAACATAGGTATCATAGGAATTTGGCGTAAACAGCATTACTAATCGCAAAACCTACTTTTAGTAGATATTTCCGCAGTAATAGAGCTTTTGCTCCATTGATTTGCCGGTCTAGAGAGACTGAAGGGAAATGACTCAAAGTTCAGGTCATTACATTTTCTCTGCAACCTTAAGTTAATTCATTTAACCTTCAGTAAACCAACCAAACATTTAGCTATACAAAAAGACAAGTGTGCAAAGCTAGCCTAGTCAAAGGCTTCAAAGAAATTAGAGTAGCTTTTTAACAAAAAATACAAAATGTAGGTAATGCTATGAAAAATGAGACCATGCATTTTTTTTTTGTAACATATTAAGTGAACATTTTCACAACACTTTTCACACAAACCACTGAGAATGAGTAAAGTAGCAATCATATATGACTATTTTTGGGAATTTTAAAGTACTGTATATGAACGAATGTGACCAATCCTGAAGATAAAAATACACACACACATACCTTAGTACCCCCTACCATCATAATTGGACTCAACTATTATGGCTGAAAAAGCCATCAACTGTGAGAAGCGCGCGCGCACACACACACACACACACACACACACACACACACACACACCTGGACCCAGCGGTTGTCCATCGACACACTGCCAGGTGCAGCAGTGCATCAGTCTCTCGTACACACAGAGAGGCACACGATAAAAGCTCCATAGTAAATGGACTGCAAGTACCACCTGCATGCTGAACAGAATGAGCACGTTTTCCTACTTAGCACCCATGAATGCACACACACAAACACACACGCATATACATGCATGTGACTATGCAATCAGATGGATTATTTTTTACTACCTATTATCCAAGCACAGATGGGTGGTACCAAATTACACTGATTTTGTGTGTGTGTGTGTGTGTGTGTGTGTGTGTGTGTGTGTGTGTGTGTGTGTGTGTGTGTGTGTGTGTGCAGGGTGCACACTTGAGAGAGGGGGAGAGAGAACGGAGGCCACTAGAGTCAAGATTAGTTTTTTTTTATTTTATAATGTGGATTCAAATGAATATAAGTTTACTTTTAGCATTTCTTTTGTTCCTTGTTCTTTGTCTTTAAATTCACATTGTTCTTGTTGTTATTTTTATTCTCTTGATCTTGTTTTCCATATCTTTGTCCTATCACTTCAGCTCTCTGTCTGCTTTTCCCGTTACAATTCTATGTACTGTGTTGTTCTCTCCTTTTTCTGTATGGGCTCCTTCCACTTGAAGAGCTGATCAGAATAAAGTGAGAGAGTCCTCTGGTGCCATGCTTTAGTCCTCTGGGAGAGAGTGAGGAGTACTGGGAGGCTGTAGACAGGGAGAGGAAGAGAAAAGGAGAGAAACAGAAATGGAAACAGAAGGTGTAGGAGGCAGAGAGGGAGCGATCAATAAGTCAGGTCTGGTTTATCAGTCGGTATTAATGGGAATTAACCTTTAACCTGCACTCTCAGTGACACCCTTACAAACACAAACGCAAAGCGAGTCTTCTAATTGCAAATGTCATGTAGCTGCAAGGTGCTATCGACAGAATTTATTACTAACCATTAGTGGATCTGTGCGTGTGTGTGTGTGTGTGTGTGTGCGTGCGTGCATGCAGAAAGATGTTGCTTTTTTTATTATTATTTTAAAAACAGTGAAACAGTGAAAACACCTTGAACTCTGAAATTAATACTTTTCTCGTTTAAATTGTTTAAATTCCCCTTCAGAACAAACGACAAAATAAGAGTTTACTATGTGCAAAATAATCGTTTTTCTTAATTATATTGTTTTTTGTGATTCTTAGAAGCTGAAACTGTAATCATAATTCACTTCATTGCACAGCCCTATGGGTAACCATCATGGAATAAGGCATAAACATCCCAACGATATGAATTCCTGTTCTTCACATTCTGCTGACAAGATGTAAATGCACACTATGGCCACATTTATGGGGCCTCGCTGTAGTTCAGACGGGCACAGAAGTAATTTACGCCCAACAATAATGTATGTCGCCCACTTATTTCTCGGTGCATACAAACATTTGGCACTGAATGTGTATGGTAAAGGTCTCTGATGGTAAACCTCTGTGTGCATATGTGTCCATCTATAAATGCATGCCTATCTACATGCTGCATCTGTATCTATTTTGTTTGTTTTATGGGTCAGTGTATGTGTGTGTTTTGGTATTCAGGGTCCGGACTGCTCATATCAGTATTCCATGACTGTATTCATTCACTGTTTTCTTCTACCAACCAGGCACCAATTACTGCTGCCAATCACACACACACACACACACACACACACACACACCTGGGCAAAAACTTCACACACACCCACACACAAACCTCTGGGTAGTCCCAGTGTGTGAAAGTGTAGACAAAAGACATTTATCACTCTCCCTCTCTAACACACACTCTCACACTGCCTCCATGCTTCTCTGTTGCCATCTTAGTTCCAAGATTATTCAAACCATTTGAATCATTTATATCTGATGAGTCATTCAAAATGAACCATCATCAGCGTAAACTCGGAGTGCATGTGTAGAGACAAATCAAGGATATTTCTGCAGGTCCTTTAAACCGTTGAACCCCAGTAAGTGCACACTCATGTATTAACTTTTTACTTGGGAGGCAGTCTATAGAAAAAAGAAAAGGAAAAAACACACACACAAACATACACACACTTAGAGAGAAGATAGTTTCACCCTCAAGGCTTGGTGTCAGGTTTATTCATCACCAGCATGACACACTGATGTTTAAAACATACACACACAAACACACACCCACAGTTATCTGTAACACTTTCTTATACCAAAAACACACCCTCATTACACTACACATACTGTATGAGCCTTACACACCCACATTTAAAACAGAGCTTCATGCACAAACAATCAGGTTTGCACACAAACACAGCTGTCTTTGCCTGTAAGATAGCCAAGGTAAGGACAGATGTGTAGTAAACTTGTCAAACTGGAGTTTTTTTTTGCAAACTCAAAGTTTATATCTGATATCACTGAAACATTTGTCTCCCTCTCACTCTCTCTCTCTCTACGTCCACCTGATAACAGTTTTCAATTAACTTTAGCCGCCTCCTTAGCTCGTTAAGTGGTCGTGCCTCGCTTGTGTGAACAATAGCCGAAACAGAACATTCAGTCTGGTGCTCCAGTAATGGTAGCTCTCATTTGCATGTCCATGAAGCAACACTATGTAACTTTTAGCTGAAGCTGTAGTGTAATGAGGGTGTGTTTTTGGTATAGTATAGTTCCAATGAGACAACCTGTAGGGGGACCGAAGAGGGAAACGTTACATAGTGTTGCTTTAACACGTTGTTGACATTTTCTGACCTGCTGCTCTCTGACTGCATTACAGCTTAACTGCATTTGGGTGATTTCCGCTGTTTTTTTTTCGCATTAAGAGGTGAACAAGGTCCAACTGTTGAAACAGGTCAAGTAATGAAACAGGGCTGGAAGAACCAGGTTATTTTGAATGAACACAGCCGGTGACATTCAACTACAAAATGACTGAATAACAAGAGAAAAATGTGGAAATTCCATTATTATGTATTGATGGAAATCATTCTACTATCCAATTTGTGTTGAATAAAAGACAGCAAAGAAACTGCATAATGCATCTGGTTCAAGACAGTCATACATTTAAATAAAAAGAACTTTAAACAACTACCATTATAAAAAAACTAAATGATACGAAAGGTATTCAGAGATTATGGCACCGCTCAGGAAAAGAAACTGCTATTCAAAGTCCTTTATTCCATCTGCTATATATATATATATATATATATATATATATATATATATATATATATATATATATATATATATATATATATATATATATATATATATATATATATATATATAAAATAGTCTCTTGGACTGAAACATCTTATCTACTATGCTATGGTTTACTCCTTACATGCTCATGGGTGCTGTTTGTGTGTTTTGTGTATGTTTTTTGGGGGGGGTCTGTAGACTGCTGAAACTGAACTGTCCTTTGAGATATAAATAACGTTGTTTAAACTTGAACAATCTGTGTTATGAGTTATAATACTTGCCAGCCAAAAACAACCAACTTAAACATTTAAGGTACACCGCCACAGGTGTCACTTATTTTGTCACTCCCATTCGCTTCTAGAGCATTTCCTGTTTCGGTGCCCATTTGTTGCTAACTTTGACAACAAATGTGAGCCAATAGAAGAAGTCATTATTTTAACGAGGGTACACTCGTCTTGTTTTTACTGTACCTTTAAACCTTTGCCATAGTGCATTTATTTGGTGACCTCATGTAATTTCCATTATATTTGTGCCTAAATTTAACCCGAGCAGACCTAATAATAAGAATTAATCATTTAGAACATCTGTGTGGGTGAGCATTGCCACATGCGTTTTTAGTTGGCAGTTGGAAGTGCAAAAAACACAGAGGTGAGACTCATGTCTTCTCAACATACATTAAACAGAATCTCCCAATCTACAAAACAGTGTTTTATGAGCAATTAACGTTAGGGTTACATTATTAGATACATAGTGTGTGTGTGTGTGTGTGTGTGTGTGTGTGTGTGTGTGTGTGTGTGTGTGTGTGTGTGTGTGTGTGTGTGTCTGTGTAGCCAGTGTGTGTGATAAGGAGAACATGGAAAGAGGCCATTGAGTCAAATGTTATCAGCATCCACAGCTGTGCTGTAATAGTCATAAACATGATGACTATGTGTGTGTGTGTGTGTGTGTGTGTGTGTGTGTGTGGGGGGGGTATACACAAAGTATAGCACTGACTGGGTAACGAGCAGCTATATTGTTTTGAAGTCTCCAGTCATTTAGAACACATTTGCATTTGATTTTAGATTTTATTGGTGGCCATTCCGCTTTTAGCCTCCAGATTCACATTACAGGGCATGAATCTCTTTCTTTGTTTGCTCCATTCTGTCTCCCTTTCCATCCTCCTGACGATCATCCTTCTACCCTGTAACCTCCCTCCTTTCCCCATAAATAATCCCAGACACACCAGGCTGACCTAAAGAAACAGCACAGAGGCTGATTGGTCAAACCTTTGCACTTGAACACACCACAAACTACTTACATGCGTGTACATTCTGCACCTGCTCGTCTACTATTTTCATGTTCTAGTTGAATTGTTTAAAATATCTCCCATACGCAGCAAATTCCACATAGTGTGGCAATGAAGTCCTTTCTGATTCTGATTCTGATTGGGTCAAATGTCACTCAATGTAATACAATTAATTGTAATGTAATTACAATGACGAAGGCTTGCGTCATGTGGATGCACCGACAGAATTGTTGTCACTACTTAGAATTCCTCATGGGGGAGACAGAAACTACGCACTATAGCTTTAAGCACCACAATAGTCCTTTGGGTCATCAGAAAGTACACCCCCCCATAGCAGGAAGTTTTTGTCAGTCAAAAACTGTAATCCAGGAACTAAAGCTTTATAAACATGTAGGTACAGTAAAGTTCTGGCCTATCTACTATGCAAGAGCATTTTAGTCTGAGTGAACGCAGTTTTTCAAAGTTGTGAACACTACAGGGAGAGGCATTTGATTGAAACGAGCAAGGAGGGAAAGTTGCAGGAGCCAGATCAAAGCACCGCTCCAGACTGAAACACTGGGAGCTGACTGAAAGTCTTCACATTTTCTCCAAAGATAGTCACTAAGAATTAAGCCACAGTGAAAGGTTTGCACAACCTGCTTTCATCTGTCTCTCCTCTCATACTAACCCTCTGGTGTGTGTGTGTGTGTGTGTGTGTGTGTGTGTGTGTGTGTGTGTGTGTGTGTGTGTGTGTGTACGCCTATATAGGCTTTTGGCATGCTGACCTTTAGCTCTGAATCCTGAAATCCGTAGCTTCTATTTTTTCCTCTTCACTGCACAGCATTGATCATCATGCTGTTCTTCTACCAGCGTAGAAGCTCACACAACGTATCGGCTCCGATACTGCCTAAAACGCTGGTATCGGTATCGGGAAGTACTGGAGTTTATGCACCGATTCGATACCACGTAATAAAGCCCTAAAGAAAAAATACGTTAAAGTAGTTTATTTATGTATTTTTCCGTTATAACTGACTGTCAAACTGGATAATAAAAGAACGTTCTGTGGCATTCATGTTTCACAAAGAGTTTAACCTGAGCCAGACCAACAACAAAGATAGAAATCATATCACATCCATACAGGGATAGTATACAGTTCTTAAAACATAATAAAATATATGACACACTAGTATCGGATCGGTACTCGGTAAACGCAAGTTCAGGTATCGGAATCGGGATCGGGTAGCAAAAAATGGTATCGGACCATCTCTAGTTTACCCGCCGGTAAATCTCCACTTGGATGACTCGCTTCAGAAGAGTTGAAAATTGGCAACTTTTCGCCTTTAGCATTTAGCTTAGTGCAGCGCCATGAAACCATAAACAACACTGGCTTGGCCGCGTCATCCTCCCCAGCTCCACCCTCGCGTCACGTCTAGTTCGAAAAAACCAAGATGGTGATGCCCGTATCGCCAAACTCGAGGCTTCAAAACAGCAGTCCAGGAACCAATGGGTGACGTTACTGCTGCTACGTCCATTATTTTTACAGTCTATTGTGTCCAGTCAGACTTTTGTTACAGAAAATTACAAGCAAGTTCCTGCTCAATCTAGATTGAAGCTGATTTACCTACTGTTAATATAGTAAAAATTCCCAGCACTGGTTGTTAAAATGTCAACGTGTGTGATTTAAAAATATAAAATTCTGGTCTTTTCTAACAGCTTTTTTGATATAAACTTCATTGTAGCTGATACAAAGGGTTTGCACACTTAGCAGTCCTTTTCCAGGACACAGCTAGAAAAGACTTGTGTCTACATGATGCGTGCACACACACACACACAGAACCAGAGACACAGGTATAATAACCCTCTCTCCTTCCCTTCTCACACACACACACACACACACACACTTGAAGCCAGCCTAACTCTGACCCTCTCCACAGGGAGCTATGCATGACGGTTGCATTAACTTTCAACAGAAAATTACCCTCAGCCAACCAATTAACCAGCTCTTAAATCTCCTTAGTGAAGACACAGTGTGCGTATGTGTGTGTGAGATAGAGAGAAACAAAAGAGAACATGAGGGTGTGTGTGTGTGTGTGTGTGTGTGTGTGTGTGTGTGTGTGTGTGTGTGTCTGAGTGGGACAGTCAAAAAAGAGAGGGTGTGTGTGTGACTGTTGAGCAAAGGTTAATAGGACCTCAAGAGGGATAAGACAAGGGCCTTGTTACCACCAGAGCTGTCTCCTTCTGCTGCCACACACACACACACACACACAAAAACACACACACACGCTCATTGCCAAAGCTGGTGGTCTTTTGAAGAGGAGGGTAGTTCATTACTGTCTATGGCTTACACTTGCACTAATACTCCTTAATACCCAACACTCGCCTCTTATCACACTCCCTCTCTATCTCTATCGCTTCTAGTTTTTTTTAATGCTCTCTCTCTTTCTTTGTTCTTTTCTTTCTTTTATCGTCTCTCCCTCACAGGACACCAAATATGTCAGAGCATCTAATTAACACATTGCCGCGTGTGCATGACTACGACAGTTTACCTAAGAGTGTGCTTCAGCACTATTGCAAGTTGTGATGAGCAAATAAGCAATGATTAATTAGAGTTTACACACCGCATTTGTGCAAAAGGCTACCGGAATCTTGATCCCTTTTTAAATTGGCTTAGGGAGCCTAAAACTGGCTCTTCAGCTCTTGAAGTGTGGTCAACTGTAATGCTAGCTGGCTAGGAACTAGACCAACGGGTCGAGGCAGATGGCCGCCGACCTAGAGCCAGGGTCTGTCAGCGGTTTCTGTCCGTTAAAAGGAAGTTCCTCGCCGCTGTCGCACCAAATGCTTGCTCTTGGGGGGGGGGGAATTGGGTCTTTGTAAATTATAGAGTGTGGTCTAGACCTACTCTATCTGTAAAGTGTACTGAGATCACATCTGTTATGATTTGACACAACAAATACAACTGAATTGAACTATTCAGTTACATCCAAATTAGTCTTGCATAGCCAAAAATATCTCAGCGCTGGAGAAAGGTCCGGCTGAACTGCTCATTCTGGTAAAGAGGAAAAAATGTATTAGGCTTCCTTGTATTTTTTTAAACCAATTCCAATCGTCTTGGGCAGCACTACGCCCCGGATGCAGCAACAGTGCCCTTTCAAGATATATAATAATCTAGTAGTAAGAATAGATAGCGGAGATAGTAAAGGGATAGTTGGCGCCCAATGGCAGGCTGATACCAACAGTCAAACTACATCCATATAAAAAACATAAAAGCCAGTATTCAAATAATTGGCTATGAAAAGTACAACCAAATCAATCACTTCAACACAATATCTTTCACTTTTTCCCTCGTTTGACTCTTTATCTTCAGTATTGTATGTCCCCAATTCTCCTGATCGTTCTCTCTTTGCTGACCTTTCTCTCCCTCTATCTACCTGAGAACATGCTTCTTCATCTCTCGCTCTGTTTATGCCTTCTTATACTCTCCTTTTCTGTCACTATGTCATTCTTTTTCCCCTCACCCTGTCACTTTCTCTCACTCCCTCCCTTCATCTCTCTCACTTTACATCTTGGGCTGTCACTCCCTCTTTCATTGCTCATCTCTCTCTTTCTCTCTCTATCTCCATCTATCCGTAAAGCTCTCTCTTTCTAATCGCTCTGCTTTCTTCCTTCTCTTGTTATCTCTTTCCTCTCTAATCTTAAGAAAGGGAAAGGCCTGCTTTTATGGCACACTTCATATCTCAACTGAACTACAGACACGGTCGACACAGTTGGCTGGCTGCTGCTGGTGTTGCATTTTTTTTTTGGTTGTGTTGCTCCTTTGTCAGTCATGCTATTCTGGGCTACAAACTGACAGTCTGACAGAATAAGACTACGGCTCTCAGATAGCTGCAGCCTCTGTTGCGTTGCAGACGGGGAAACAAAAGTTATGGCAGTCACTTATAACTTTCATACAGTTAGAGGCTTTACATTTTAATTTGTTAAATTATACACAAATGCTGGGTGAGAAGCAGTATGTTTCCATCCTCCTGTTTTGATTGTGCAATTCAATTTGCATAAAAAAAAAAAAAAAGAGTATAAAAACCAAAAAAGCAAAACATAACCGTCTTGGGCGGGGCAAAGGCCCGGATGCAGCCACGACGCCCTTGCAAAAAAGAAAGTGGAGATAGCGGAAGCGCCAGATGGCTTTATCCCAGCAACGTACATCCGTTTAGCCAGACTAGATGTCATGCTATCACTTCCCTTTAAAGGCCTCCATGCCATTACAAAGTCAGAGGACTGAAGAATACAAGCAGTGGGGAAGTCACTTAAGTCCCTTTCACACATGCACTGCAAACCTGAAATTATCTAGACCAGGGGTCTTCAACGTTTTTTTAAGCCAAGGACCCCTTAACTGAAAGAGACGGAGCAGGCACCCCCTACTACATATATTGTATAAAACTGAGTTGCATATTAAACTGGGCCTACAATAACGTATAGGGCGGCCTAAAGCCTTTACACATACCTATTTATGGTGCCCTACAATACTAAGCTATTAAAACATTTTTTTACATATTCATATGTATATCACACAGTGAATCCATAAGCTTAACTGATGGCTACCATAGTGACTACCTTACAGGCCAGTGAGCGTATAATCAATGTTGTTGAGGTTGTTGTTGTTTTTTTTACGAATATGCCGATTCATCTTTGCTAATATGTTGGATTCATGTTAATATTTTCAGACATATTTTTAATTTTTTGGGATAAAAACGTTCAAAAAAGTATTAAACAATAATTTGGCGGCACCCCTGCAATGACTCTGAGGATCTCCCAGGGGTCGCGGACCCCCTGTTGAAGATCACTGATATAGGACATTACCCAGCGAAACGGTACGTGAGAAAGCAAATGTCTGAATCAGTTGCATCAGACTTACTTGTTAAAAGTGTCTTTATCACAAACAGTAGTACAAAGACCGCGTAATGTCGGATTGAGCCGACGTATGAATAGAGCCGCTCATTGTGCGGAGTATTCACGGCGAAACGAGTGGGCGTGTTGATGACGATCCTATTAGGCGGCTTGCGAAACCGGAAGAAAACAAACATCAGAGGGTGAAGAAGAAGAGTGACCTACACAAATATGTCTAATTGGAGAGAATAGGAAATTCAGGAACTTCTCTCAGTGAATGGCCAAAGCTGAATCATCAGATAAATTCAAGGATCGCAAGAGACTTGATATGATAACGAACCAGTTACGTGGCCGCAGTGTAAGCCAGGTCATGTCCTACCTCCTGCACGTTTTCCCCAAGCGCCACCCCTCAACTTAACCAAACAGTTAAGTTTTGGTTAAGGTTGGTTAGTTTTTCCAGTAAGTGAGAACGCCTCTGACACGGACAATCTCTTGTGTGCTACGTAGGTAAAAGGGAATCTCTGGACATTGAGTCATCTTTGGTCTAAATTCAGCCATTGGCCCCTGCTCCATGTCATTTATGTCTTCATACTCCAACTGATGGCTAGAAAAATCAGAACTGTAAATTGGAGGAAAGCATCTTTACCAACAAATATCCAATGGACTCAGAGACTGAAATCTATGTAACATAGACATTTTTCTACAAAGGTGGACTCCAGTTATGCTATATCTCATATATCGAAACACTAACAAGCAGTCAGATGCTCGTGGGTCAAGAAATGTTCTATAATCTTTGATCTAATCTGGTACTGACACTGAAATTCAAATAAAGTTCAAAAAAGAAATTGAATAGGCCAGGACGAGTGTGTAGTTATAGTTAAGTGGGACATTTTGGAAGCTGACAATGTACGTTTTACAATTTCGGATCACCAATCTGCAGACAGCATTTCTGCCGTTAATTGGGACTCTGTCTGGGTTTAAAAATGATGAGACTATTTCAAACCGCACTTATGCAGCTGAAATGGGCCGTGCACCTGTTTCACGTGGGTCCATGCATGTTAAGAGTGTTTTAATGGACCATTATCTCACCGCATACAACTGTGGAGGACTTCAAGTATATTCATAATTAGTCATGAGTCATAACTCAGCGGTAGCCATCGGTCTCATCCAGCATCTGCTCTCCAGTTATCTTGCAGTAACAGCCACAGCAGACTATTCTTTCTATTGTCAAAGGTTGCAGAGAGAGGTGGATAAAGCATTTTGTAATGCAAACCACTACTCTTCTCAACTGCATGACAAATTATTCTGTACACTTCCTGGAAGCTGAAAAAGGTGTCAAATATTACGTTTGTGATCGCATCTTGTAGATAAAGTAACAGCCCGACAATAATAGCCTGACTTGCATTGCGGGAATTCCCTTTTAATGAAAACGTCTTCTTCTATTCCACCTAATTCAGTGAGTCATGAGAAGACTTGAAAAGTCAGCACGTTTGCAGACACCCATTTTCATTTCTTGTGAAACTAACTTGGCTTTCATATTCCCCGCTCTCCTTCAAAAATCACTCTTCACGGCGATGATGGGCCATGATGGAAATGTTCGCTTAAAGCTTTGTTGAAATCATGCTGAGACAGAAAGAATTTGGGTTTTTCAGCGGTGCAAATTAATCTAAAACGACTATTTAATGGGTTGCTCAATGAACACTCTATACTTTAAAAAGTAGTTTGCACTGTAGTAGACAGCTCCACATTAAAAGTAACAACTTGCAGTACATATTAAATTGCTCTTAAAGGTGTTTGC
>NC_135858.1:28664691-28712191 GCF_031162955.1 Sander vitreus
TAGTCGTGCGACAGAAAACTCCGATTGGACAGATAGTCTAGCTAGCTGTCTGGATTTACCCTGCAGAGATCTGAGGAACAGTTAACCGTAGTCCTCATAAGTCCAGCGGCGTTTAAAATTCCAGCACAAAGAAAGCGGAAGGAAACGGACATCGGCGAAAATACGTGCATCCGGTGGAATTTCCTGCGGCACCGGAGCAATTCCGGAAGTGGAACGTCGTGGATATAGACTATTCTAAACCTAACTGTCCCGTTCTTGTGCCGCATGTCAGTTAAACGTAATTCTTTTTAAATGACGCCAAATCGTTTTAAACCCAGAGCGTCAAAAACTGAGGATAAGAGTCCCAACCAAGCACGAATTATTTGCAATCACAACTGTGTCTGACGGAGACGCTAAAGGAGATTTTTGGCGCCAGTAACAAACGCCAAAGGCCCATGACCAAGCGTAATTTTTTTGACGCACTTGGAGTGAGAATGTGTTGAAAGACAAGCAGTCAGTATGGTAAGTCAAAACTCAACCAGGAACGGACAGTCTGGGTTATAATCTTGCTGTTTGCATTTTCTTTCTTTCTAATGTTTTGCTAAACTGACTGCTTGGGTTTTTCGCCCCATTGGACTCATTTTTGTCCCTGCATTCCTAGATCTTTTCCCAGAGTTGTAATAAACTGGAATCATCCTTGAATTGGATTACAATGGCCCGTCTATTCTGTTACTGTAAAGTTTGATTTAGATATTTTGGGTTCTATACAAAGTGTTTTTTTTAATAGAGCAGTTGAAAGTGGCTCTGACAGTGACTCTGACTACATCTGTGAATCTTCTGGGTAAGACTTCCCACACAGTCTGACGTAAATTAAATTTTGTCACAGTGAGAATAAAGTGAATGATGCTTGCGTATCATCCAATATCTTCTGGCTCCCTTCTCTTCCATCTAAACTCTATAACTCGGTTTCTTATTAACTCCCCCCCCTCTACCCACACTTATTTGTCTCATTTCCTCCTTTATTTTCTATCTGCCATCCATAGTCTCCCTATTTCCCTCCCTCCCTCCCTCCTCATCCCCCCCCCTCCAAGCTTGTTGATTCAGCCGACTAAGCAGCCTCTCAGTCTCACTTGCCTAACATCTTCTATTAAATATGGATTAATTACTTTGAAACCTTGATAAACTTCATTAAGACCTTGTGCATTAATCATCAGTCATTTTAATTAGAGGAAAGGGAGTTGTCAATGTGTGTTTTACACCTCCGACATTCCAATCGACTCAATCACGACTAGATTCGTTTCCAAGTTTGTTTTGCAATTTGTGAAAAGAACTTAACCTTTATCCAACCAGAGAAGGTTGCCTGAACATGTGCCCTCCATTCGCCAAGTTACTCAAATTAGAGTTCTTGAAGGGACTCCTGTAAGGATTAGTGTCCACATTCACTATTCAGCTTTTCAGGAAAGCTGCAATAGCCTGCATGAGCCATCATACCCATTATTTACCCATACTCATTCATCAAATGCCAAAAAACGACATACATCTACGTTCCAGTGACAAAGCCCTTAAGCAGCCATTGTAATTCTAACTCATGTCTGTTCAAGGAGAAAGTAGTTTGTCACAAAGAGCCACAAAGTTCACAAAGGGAGGAGGTCTGGGTCAACAAAACGTCAAAACTTTGACACGGGAGACAAGTGTTTATTTTCCTACCTACAGTCAATGTTGGTTTCCTTCAAATATAACTGTGGCCGTTGCCTAACTGTAACCACGTGTCATTATTGTAACCATGACAGTGAAGGTCCCCTAACCTTTTTGGCCAAACCATGATCTCTAACCATTTTGTTTTTTAAACCTATAACCAAACCTTAACCCTGCGTTTTTATTTGTGAAACTAATCCAATGTCGTTCTGTTGATAGAGGCGTCAGATCAGAAAACGCTTAAATGTGTCGTTCTGGAAGCCATGGACCACCAGGGATTTTCGGTTCTTGAGGAGTTGTGGTGGCCGTTGCAAAAGTTACCTTCACATTTGTTCTGTAGGGATCTACTAAAACTGTTTGTATTGAAATTCCAACAAAACAGATCACTTCCCGGGGAAAACAAATGACTTTCACCCAGGAAATGCATGTTCATTAGGAGCATTTTATTACAAACCACGACCTTTTTCCTGAACTTAACTAGTCGTTTCGGTGCCTGGTGACCGGCAGCTCGTGGTGCTCTGTACACGTCGCCAGTCATCTATTTTCAGGTAACTGAACCACCAACTACCGCTGACCTGACGGAGCACCATGCGGAGCACCATGCGGAGCACTGTGCGGTGCACCGTAGCCGGTGTCGCAGAGCTCTGTAGCGGCTAAACACATCTACTAACTGCCACTGATACGACGAGCTGTGACGGAGGCCTGTAGCCTGCGTCACGAAGCTCTGTAGCGGCTACGGTGCAACTGCTGCTCTGTAGCACGGAGCTCCATAGCCGATGTCACGTGACCAGCCGGCTATCTCCTAGTTTTCGTACGATATCATACGTTTGAGCGTGCATAACTTTTCGTACGATATCCTACGAACACATTCATGAGAATGCGTTGAAATAATACAGCATGCCTTTGTGCCACTGTCTCCATGTCTGAGACTGACAACAAACAGTACTGAATCTGATGTCAGTTATGATGACCAAGATAATCTCATTCAGACGCATCGAGTCGGCGGGTAAATTTATACACAATATCTCTCACTACAGCTTGAAGTGTATTAGCTCGTGTAGACACAAACATCTCACTAGCACTACCCCATCTAGGCCTTTTAAGTAGTATTCTCAAAGCATCATTATATGCTACTTGTAATCTTTACATGTGTCCCTTCTTGTAATCAACCCACAAGTGTGCAGTATACAGAGGTGTGAGCGACGTCTTTTATTTAGCTTTTTAATACTTAATATAACGTAATACTTACATTGTAATATGTTACGTTGCTCTGATCTGGTACAGTATCAACCAAAATAAACTAACATTTCTCTAGCAACAACCTTTAAGGTTGGTGGGAACTCACTAAAGTGTATGAGCTGTTTTTCTGTGGCAACAACTTAATCAAAAATTACATTTTGACAGATTGTAAGGCAAATCTTAAAAGCTTACCCCCTCCAGTTAATATCCCTGTAAGAAGTGCCATTATTGCAAATATTCAAATTGCACCTTTTCCAAGAACGTGACCCAAAACGTGTTTGTGTTTAGGGCATACCTCATGAAGTCAAAGTGCAATAAAACATAGGAGATGAACATCTGCATCATCATGCCCCGAAGCCTCCGCAAGATAAAAAACAAAAACATTTTACGTCTCATGTCTGCTAGCATTCAACTGCTGAATTCTGTCTGGGATGCCATTATGCCCTTCCAAGGCTAAGGGCTTTTCGATGCACTGTTGTATCATTTGTGACTGCTGTATAATTTATGGGCTGCTGTAAAATTCTCTCTGTATAATTCAAGTAACGAACGTATTAACTGTAATTAATGGTTTAACCTGTTATAATGAAATCATTGTCCACCAGGCATATCTTTTATTTAGGCTATTACTGCGAAAACAGATGCATGGGCAAAGTGTTGGTGACGGTGTTTTGCTGCTATGATGTGAAATATTGAACACCGATATAAATGATCTTTTCTTCAAAGTTGGAATATATTTGTATCATTACTAAAGATGTTGAAAGCCCACTGTTGTGTAAACTACTGAATTAAAGTAAAAGGAAGGGAATTGCGTCTGAAGATGTTCCTAGCTGACAACATTTTTGCTTGTATCTATGTAATGATGCAGTGATGAACCTTGGCAGTACAGAAATCTGTGTCAGTAGCAGTACAAAAACATGAGTAGTCAAAATAACTAGCCACATTAACCAACACTTGTCTATAAGCCATAGCCTGTAGTATTTAAGCCATTATTATTATTTTTTTTTAAACATATCCACAGTTGTTTATCGTTTGTATTCTGGGTTTAATACGTTGCCAAACAGCTTGTTAGAGGACTGCATATGCAGTAAATCAGTATGAAGTAAGAATTATCGGTGGTACTAATGGATGAATGCTAGAACTTCTTTAATGACTACAGCTGTACATTTGTTTCCACTGAGTTGTGTGTTTTGGCTCTGTTGATGCACCGGGTAAGAGGATTTCGCCCTCAGGGCCACTAAATATCAATTTTCCTTTGTCTTTCCATTAGATGTGCCTTTCAATGCTGCGTTACCCTTCACTGCTCAGAGTGTCTCATTCGGTTTTCTACTGTCAGACACAACTGTCACTCTGACACCATATTCCATCACTGTTGTTTGCCTCCTGCATGGAAATAACGTTGCTGTTTTCAAGCAATAACTTTGATAACTGACCACGAGCTTCCAGACAAATAGCACTTCCATGCATCCATGCATGCAGAGGGAGAAATATAATGTGTGTTTTTTTTGTCTTTGACAATGGTTTACTTTTATTTTAAATGTTTTTGTTTCTCTTTTTTGGCAAGCAAGCCCCATCATTGACAGATGACACTGTAATCTATTTTAAATACATTATGCTGACACGTTCAGATCCCATTGATTGAATGATTGATTGAATGATGGGCATTGAATAAACCCTTTAAAGAACAACCATACCAGCATTTACATTAACAACTTTTCTGACCAAGATCAATTCAAAACATTGAGCTCGCATAGGTAAAGTAAATCCGGGTGCAGCTTCCACACAGTTGGTGAACGTTGACGCACTAACTGGAGGACTTTGATCAATAGAAAACCATCTTGACAGTGCTGATCTTTGAGGGAATGGATAACCAGATGCTCCAAAAACAGAAGAATCGATCTTATTAACTAGGAGTAAGAATAAAGACATTTGCACCATAAGTTGTTGCAGAAAAGGTCCAAATTGAATGCAGGAAATTAAGTGTTTGATATGCTCAAAATGTAAAAAAAATGTTTTGTTGCACCTGTGCGAGTTGTCCCTACTGTATGTTAAGGAGTTTCAGAGACTACTAACTTTGTGGGAGCATGCAAATACATTTCTTAGTGCCACTTTCTGGTGTAACCAGGCACTAATACTGCACTTCACACACTTTTTTTTTGCTTTCTAAATGCATATCATTGACTACAGAAAGCGCTCTCTCTCTCTCTCTATTTTTTCATTCAATGCACAACTCTCTCTCACACACACACACACACACACACACACACACACACTCGACGCCCCAGCACTCTGCATGCCCTGCTATTAGGCTGTCAGTTAGTCAGGCCAATAGAATAAGTGCCGTGGATTAGGCGGATGCGGACGCGGACGCGGACGCGGACACACACACACACACACACACACACACACACACACACATTGAGGGAGGATGGACAGCATACTAAACAGAGCGGGGCACGAGGTGACAGACATCCTGTCATAAAGCTCACACACACACACACACACACACACACACACACACACACACACACACACCAGAGGAAACAATTATAGCCACTCAGACAGTCGATAACAGCGAGACATAATCAACTTAGTGTCATTTTTTTTATTTTCTTGACCTCCTGTCATCCTTTGTCTTAGTCATTTCCTCCAACCACTCCTCCTTTGCTCCTCCTTCATGCTTTTCTGTCTTTCCCTCCTCCTCTTCTATTTCTCTCTCCTCCTGCTCAGCCAGACAGGAGTGATGAACGATGCAACAGACGACAAGACTCTCTCTTTTACCAGTCTTGTCCTTTCGCCTCCGATTTGCCTTCAATCTCCTCTCCGGTCTCCTCCTCCTCCTCTTCCTCTTTTCTCCTTCCTGTGTCAACCTTCCCTTTATCCTCGCCTCCTATTTCTTCCTCCTCACCGTCCACCTCTCTGCTCCCTTCTGTGCCCTTTCCTGTCTTCTTCCTCGATGCTACTTTCCCTCTCTTCTCCTCCCCTCTCTTCCGATCTCTACTCTCTTACCATATATTCTCCTTGTTCATCCAATAATTTATAAAAACAATAATAATAATAATAATAATAATAATAATAATACATTTTATTTATATAGCGCTTTTCAAAGTACTCAGAGACACTTTACAAGAAAACCATGGTAAGTATGGTGTGATTTGAATGTGTCCAGATCGGTACGGTCACCGATGTTTATGCCCTTGCACTCCTCTCCTTCCCTACATCCTTCTCTCTCCTCCCTTCTCCTACACTCTTTGCCCATGTGTCCTCATCCCCTTTCTCCCGTCTCTCCCTCCCTATCCTCTTCTCGGCTCACATCCTCCACTCTCTCTCTTACTCATCTTTCCGTTCCGCTTCCTTTCCCTCTCTCTCTCTCTCTCTTCAGCTCCGTCCTTCTCCTCTATCTCTTCACATCTTCCTCTCCTCCTCCCCCGCAATTTAAGGTTGTCCATTCTTTGTCCTTGCCAAGTTGCCCTGCCACTTCCTCTTCTCGTTTTCTCTCCCCCCCTCCCTCACTACATGTTCCACTGCTCTTTTCTCTGCCTAAATAAAACCCCATGTTCTCTCCTCACCTTTACCTTTCCACCGTCCCGCTCTCCTCTGTTTGTATGACACTCTCTCTCTGTGTCACAGGAAGCATGACTCGCACACTCCACAGTAATCACATAAAGGGCTCCATAATTGGGGGAATTGAAGGCAGGTGATTTGATCAGAGCCAGAAACTTCGTCCGCGTTCCTCCAACATGTCAACACGCTGGGCGAACGAGTCAAGGAGAGACAGAGAGAGAAAGTGATACACGGTCATTTTCCTTATCTCTTTCGTACTTTTCCCCCTTCTGTCCTTACTGCCAAATAAATCTTATTAAGTGGAATAGAAATTGTAAATTGGTTTTCCTGAAAGCACGCGCACATGCACGCACGCACGCACACACACACACACACACACACACACACAGCAGCCTAGTCGTCACCTCCAGATCGACCGGATGTTTCAACAATTAGCGAGCACTGGAGCTCAAAGACATGGATCAGGAGCACAGTTTCCCCCAACACACACACACACACACACACACACACACAGCGATGAAAAATACAGCCTTGTGTAACACATGTCTGGCTGCAATTAACTATTATTTTCTCGATTAATCGATTAGTTGTTTAGTCTACAAAATGTCAACATGGTGAAAAATGTCGATCAGCATTTCCTAAAGCCCAAGATGACGTCTTCAATTTGACCTCCTGGATGAGAGGCCGATTACAACTTCTACAAGATGCCTGACAGACATACGACAGACAGACAGACAGACAGGTAGGTAGAGATCACTTTCTTCATCACTGGCTTTCAGTCTATTATCATTATAGCTGAATGGGTTGCTTCACACTTTAAAAACAAAACCCAGCTGCTGGAATTGGAATAAGATGAATGATTATGGATGGATGGATCTGATGTACCAATATCGCCCCCCAACGGCACAGGGGCGAACAACAGACAGTGAAATATCTCTCTCTCTCTCTCTCTCTCTCTCTCTCTCTGAAACACACGCGCGCGCGCACACACGCGCGCACACACACACACACACACACACACACACACACACACACACACACACTCCCAATTAAATAACCCGTTAGGTGTAATGTAAGTAATGGTAGAGGGGATGTCAGAATGACAGCACACACATATCCCAGCAACACTCGAAGTCTGACTTGTAAAACAACATAAAAAAGGAATAAAAAGTCAGAAAAAAGAATTTATATATAATAGTTGCTCCTTCTTAAAGCGACATCTTCATGAGCAGACGAGGCTGTAATGCAAAACTGACTATGAAACATAGACGGCCAGTTCTAATTCATTTCTTAAATATGGGTTTTTAAACAGAGTTTTCTCTCCTACAGGTCGGTTTAAATCAATAAAAACACAAACCATGTGTTTTAGGGCTTTATTCCGACATCCACGCATATATTTGGCCAAATATATATTTTTATTTCACCATAACGCGCAATGTAGCGCTTTCCTTACTGCTGCCACCATTACGCACGGAGAGAGGGACTGCTGCTCCGCCGCGGCCGGAGACAGAGCCAGAGGGGGACAGAGCGAGAAAGAGGGGGAGAACTTAGTGTTTGGAGCCAGTCTTCCCTACAAAGTAGCCTCTTCTTGCAGCCTTACAGGTCATGAATACCAAGCAGAAGGTGCTGAGAGAGGGGCGGACACGGAGACGACAGGCTACACTCAGCTGCAAACATCGCTGATTTAAAGAGATGAACTTGTGAAAATGGGGGTCTTGCTGCTGCTTGCCTGAGTTACACAGAACACACTACCTCCTGTGTGGTACTCACTAAGAAACAGACAGAAAAGAAAGGTTTTAACTCGTGGATCATGCGAAACATCAGCTTATAGGCCTAATCATAGTTATAGTGACACAACGTGCTTTTATTCTGTCTTTACGTAATATGCGTGTAGCAATCATTACACGTTGCAACGTCTAAATAAGCGCCTTTTGATTTCATCTTCATATTATCCGGAATTTAATTCGGGACATTTGTGTTTTATGTGAGAGCAAACTTTCTATCCGCGCTGCTGTAATTTCCGGCGACTCGTTTTATATATCTACAACGCTTCAGTTTCTGATGATTTATAATCGGAATCATCACTGATTGTAAAGGCTTGGACACTCTGCGAACCCGCGAACTCGCTATGCCTCTTCTGCGCGTAACAAGTGCCAGCGGAGAGGCGCTGGCTCCGGACTGCCGTGCAGCGGTGGTGCAGCGGACTGTGCGGGGATCCCGAAGCTTCAACTCCGGGGAGATGAAATGAGCAGTTGCACATTTGCCTGAACTGTTACAGCATCGGGTGTAGTTGCCGTTTTGAGAGGCGAATTAAAAAGGCATTAGCCGATTAGATCTCAGATCCCAACTAAAAGTTGAATTACAAGCTGTATAGCTTCTGGAAGAGAACGGACTTCTACGAGAGTAAGCAGCACACGTTATCCCACCATACTGCGGTACAATGATGTCAGTGCGTGTTCACTGTCACAAGACAAAAAAAACATCTCATCATAGGATAAATAAATCGGGGGACAATTTATTAAAAAAAAAACAGCTCGCAGCTTTGCGCTCAGACAGAGCCAGGACGCACCGGTGCGCCCGTTTCCAAACACCCAGCGAGTTCACAGCGGAATGTTTCCTACATAAAAACGGAACAACATCCAAGTCACGTATAATAAACAGCAAACAGTCCACGCGTACAGGACGCTTTATGGAGCAAAACCTACCGAAACTTCACTCCAAACCTCCAGTGCGCACATCAGATCTGCGAGGCAGACCCACATATGACGATACGAGCTCAAAGCAGCTGTCAACATAAGTCAAACTATCGCTATTATCAGCGAAACCAGGTATACTTCCAGGCATAAATCACTTGTTTCCGTTTAAACAAGTGATGCATGGTATTTTCTTATCAAGGCATTTTCTGCGCGCACTCACAGGTAGAAATTCTATTCCACAAATGGTAATGTGTTTAAAAAAAAAAACACTGACTCTAAGGGGTGTTTTCACAATATACAAAAAAACCAAACAAACACAGAAACAGATGCATGGTGCTCCCAAAAAACTGTGCTGAAACGCACAAATCAACGTGCATGTGCACTTTATGTTGCGCCACCTCAGCGCCGTGGCATTTATTACCGAGTCAGACTCAAAAGAAATCCTCAAAAGCGCACTAAAACACAGAAATATATCAGTGTGAATGTTGTTGTTGTTTTTTTTAAATCCACAAATTAAACAAAGAAATCGCGTTACCTGGAAAGAATTGTCCAGCAGTAAATCCCAAAAGTACAAAGTAGAGGAAAGCTGCAGACAAACCGAGAGAATAACTCCGTTTATCCATTTTTTCCCCCCCCTTTTTTTCTTCTTGTTTTGCTCAGTCGTGCGGGTTATTTTACATCCCGGATGGTCCTTACACTGCTTCTCCTTAGTTCGGGATAATAACAGTGAGAACAGTCATACAATCCTCGCATTGGTGGAGAAGAAGAGACAGAGAGACACAAGTAGAAGCGAAGACAGAAGTTGTAGGCGAATAAACAGGAGCTCTCTCCTCCCGGGTCCGGCAGAGCGAGTCTGTGTGTGCGCTTCAGGGCGCGCGTGTTTGTGTGTGTACGGTTAGGGGGTACAGTGTGTGTCGTGTGCGCGCGCTCAGACGGTCTCTGACAGACTGACGTTGAGTTGGAGAGGAATGGAGAGCAGTGCGCACCACGCCGGGTGCCAGACACCCGCGTAAAGACGGGCGCGTTAACGCGTGGAGAACTTCCGATCGGGAGTTTCAAAATAAGATCGAGTGGCAGCAGACGGGTCATTGGATTTCCGCATCAGGAAAATAGTCATGAAGCATCATCGATAGGGGGTACGATTAGGACAATTCCAGGAAAACGAATGAATAGTATTTCTTTCAAATTGGACAAGTTAAGGATGTTTATTCACGGCGTTAAAAAAGGAAAGATTGACACTTTTTATTTTTAAACATTGAACCTTGGACATGAAGTAGCCTAATACAAGATGATTCTTTCATTAGTGGGAAAGCTAAAGGTGAAACTTATAACAACTTTAAATATGGGGAAGTTGGTCATTGCAGCATGGAGTTGTAGGACAAAGGGAATAAAAAGAAACCATAGCAACTGTTCCATTTTAACAGAATCTATTTTGCAGCTTCACGTCTATTTAAATGTACCCTAATGTCTCCATGCATACTGCCTGCTGGTCTTTTCTAAATCACCAAATATAGGCTTTTATTTGAGGGGCCAGGTGCCCAAACTCCCACAGTCTTCACTGGTTTTCGCAAGCCTGACTATGCTGAAGGTCTTTACAGTTGTCTGGCTTCCCCCGGGTCCTACTGCCTGAATCCTCCGCAAGGATAGGATTCGCACACAGTCTCTACTGTGTGTGTGGTGTGTGGTGTGTGTGTGTGTGTGTGTGTGTGTGTGTGTGTGTGTGTGTGTGTGTGTGTGTGTGTGTGTGTGTGTGTGTCTTCCCCTCTCTCTGTTGTCATTAGATCCCTCTCAGTCCACTCATTTTACTGCCATAAGATTTCTATTTCAAGCTCTCTCAGACAGCGAAATCTCTCTCTCTCTCTCTCTCTCTCTCTCTCTCTCTCTCTCTGACATATAGGTGTGTGTCTTAGTGACTGGGCTATCCCTGTCATGCTATCTGGACAATAGAAAAAGGATCCAACTTTGCAGTGCTGCACACTGTGCTGAAAAAGCGGGTTAGAAGTTAAACTGCAGACAGAGGCACACGATGCACATGCACGTCTGTTTGGTATTAAAGGGATTCACCTCCTAAGGAAATACCTACTGGAGGGCGAAGCACTTTCAGGCAGTTAAAGGCTGAGCCAATTTGCAACTGAAATTTCCCAACTCAAAACTTACTAAACAAGTGCATAGAACCAATAGACACAGAAAAGAACGAGAAATAAAGGCCAGTACACTGAGGAAAAGTGCTAGAGACTCTTCAGATTGGGTTACTGATGATGGGCTGAACATTAAAACAGTCATTGTGTTGTCTTTCCGTCGACCATGCAACTTTTTGTTTTTCTGGGTCAAAATTTAAACTTTGTTTCAACGTTTTGGATGTCTTTTTCGACACTTTTGTTGCTTTTCCACCGATGTTTTGTCACTTTTTTCAACGTTCTTTTATAAAAAGAAAATTCAAATGCTATGAAATTGAATAAAACTTGTGAAGAGCATTGTAGGGAGCCATCCACGTTATTTCTTTTGAAAATTTGGTTGGAAACTTTTGAAAATGGGTCAAATTTGACCCAAGGACAACAGGAGGGTTAAACTAAATTGTAATGAAGGCCTTGGAAAAAAAGATTGAAAACAACAGTGACGGTTAAGGTTCTTCTCTGCCCGTGATTATGAATCCTAGTTACTTCATGTTATATAGGCCATTTCACAGTGATGATGTGGATGAGCAACGCATCGTCATTTTAGTTTAGCGGTCGTTACAGTTAAAGGTCCCATGGCACGAAAATGTCACTTTATGAGGTTTTTAAACATTAATATGAGTTCCCCTAGCCTGCCTATGGTCCCCCAGTGGCTAGAAATGGCGATAGGTGTAAACCGAGCCCTGGGTATCCTGCTCTGCCTTTGAGAAAATGAAAGCTCAGATGGGCCGATCTGGAATCTTCCCTTTATGATGTCATAAGGAGCAAGGTTACCTCCCCTTTTTCTGTTTTACCCGCCCAGAGAATTTGGCCCGCCCATGAGAGAGAGACATCATAGCTTTCCAACGAGCAAAGTGGCAGTTGGTCAAGGTCACGGACAACCTGTAGGGGGACCGAAGAGGGAAAAGTTACTTTAAGGCTGCTGCTGATTGGCAGGAATGTTGTTTGTTGTATTTTGGTGCACAGCCTGTGCCTCTAGTGTTTGTTTGACGTTAACGACCCCTGTGCTGTCTCCCGAGACCGGGCTTTTTCACAGTCTATTCAGGGGGCAGGCAGCTTGCGGATTAAGGAGAGATGCCTACGATTTGAGACAAAAATGAAATTGCGCTGAAACCATGCAGGAACTCATAGTGCACCTTTAAGTTATACTACCAGGCACCAACGCATTTCCTGGGCGAAAGTCTTGTGTTTTCCCCGGGGACACAAACTCCAGAACCAGAGGAGGACTAAATGTAAAAATACTAATTAATGGTGTCATTTTTAACAATCAATATTATTTTTCGACGTGTTCATGATGTGGTATTTGCTCTAAGTTACCTTTTGTCTCTTTCTAAACTTTTGTTTTTTTTCGTTTATTGCACCAGCTAATCCTCTGACTCCTAAGTCCTCTGACTGGGTAAAGATCACCAAGAACACCAAAACCAAAAATGTCTTTCTGATATATTCAACATAGTATTTAAAACCAAACATACTGAATGATGCACCTAAACTGCTACTTACTGTACATGACCATGTGAAATCTTCCTGAGCCTGCTGCCCTTCACAGGTCCCTACTGACGGTCTGCTATTTGTTCCAATCCCTTTCCAGATGAGCGTGACACGGTGGGTTGAATCTAGCAAATTCCAAGCAGGCAGTTGGGAGGCTCATGGCATTTTTTTTTTATCTCCAGCGTTAAATGCTGCTCAGGTCAATAGGCTGGTAATCAAAATAAATGTTGCTCTGCAGTGTGTTGGTAAAGTGGTAATCAATACCGGCTGCATTTCAAAACAGATGGACATTTAAGTTGAGATTGGAGAGTAATAGTGCAGGTGCTGGCACGTGCACACATAGACATTAAAGGGGGCTTGAGCCCTTTTTCTTTCTCAAGAGAAAGTACCCTTTTTCTGTTTGTTGTTTTATTAAATTTATATATATATATATATATATATATATATATATATATATATATATATATATATATATATATATGCACCCACACACACACACACACACACTACCGCTCAAAAGTTTGGGGTCACAAGGGTTCTCCAATGTTTTCTCAGTTAGCCTTTTAAAATGATATCAGATTAGTAAACAGAATGTGCCTTTGGAACATTGGATGAACGGTTGCTGATAATGGGCAATGTAAATATTGTATTCAAGATCAGCCACTTCTTTCTACAATAGTCGAGAACCCTTTTGCAATGATGTAAGCACGTAATGTAATCTGAAAACTGCAGCCCTGATTTAAAAAACAATCCAAATGATTTCAGCTGGTATTCTGTCTGTAATGGAGTGGAATGGAAACTTCTAAGTGACCACAAACTTTTGACGGGTAGTATGTAATATTTAGTATAAATGGCTAAATGCAAGGTTACAACCAGGTAACGGAAGCAACACACAAGAAAGAACAGTAACTCAGATGAGGTATGTGTAATGACAGAGATCTTCAACAGGGGGTGCGGGACCCCTAGGGGGTCCTTAGAGTTACTGCAGGAAGGGGGAGGGGGCAACCAAATTATTGTAAATATTTTGAAGGTATTTTCAAAAATTCAAATTAATTAAACAAATAACATGAATCTAACATATTCTTAGCAATCCAAATCAGCTTATTTGTGGAAAAGAGATGTAATACTAGGCTTATTGGTACATACTGTAGGTAAGATAGTCATCCACATATACAGTTAATCCTGAAGATTCACTGTGTCACATATATGTCAAATATGATTTATAAAATAATGCTAACAAATGTTATTTTCATAGCTTAGTATTCTATGAATTAAATAGGCATGTATAAAGGCTTTAGGACGCCCTACAGTTTATAGGCCCAGTTTAATATGCAACTTCATTTTATACATATGCAGCAGGGTTAGGGTTAGTCCCTTCTCCATCTCTCTTTCAGTTAAAGGGTCCTTGGCTTAAAAAACGTCAAAGAGTCCTGTGTTATGAGAAGGAGTGCCCTTTTTTTTCACTTGAGCCCCTGCCCCCAAACATGTCTGGTCACGTCTTCATTACAGTTTGACTGTGTTCTCAGTCATGCTCAGGTGTTTGGCCTCAGTCAAAGAGACACATTTCAACACAGTTTTGTAACTGTGTTTAAAATTAAATTAAAGCCTTTAAAATGTCGAGCATGCAATCTTGAGAATTATCCATAAAAATATACAAAGTCTCTCTGCTGCATTTTGCTCATGCCTCCTCTCCCTCACTCCAACTCACTCTTCCCAGAATCAGTTCAACCCAATTAAATTTAAGGAGCTTTATTGGCACGAGGATGCTCCCACCTTGCCAGAGTCGGCATATGATGAAGAAAGAAAACTCAGACGGAAGGCTTTAATGGTGAAAGTGGCCCAAAACATCGCCGAGTCTCCACGCCAACTGTCATATACAACAAGAACCGAGAGACAGGAAATGGTGGCATACTGGAGTTTTAACTCTGTTAGTTTATACGTACATATCGCTAAAAGTAGTTTGCCCTGCTATAAATTAAACCTTTATAAATGTTTAAATGCTCAGTTTTATAGAGACTTTATAGAGAATATGTTGATTCAACTTTGGAGGCTGTAGTTTGTTTGCAGGGTTTTTCCTGCATAGGGAAAGTTTTGGCGCCCCTTAAAGGACAATTCCGGCGCAAAACAAACCTAGGGGTTAATAATGGATGTGTACCCACTCTGTCGCTCTCTGGGACATGTTTTCATGCTAATTGATTGTGTTTGTAATTTGAACAAAGCTAGCACGGACCGCTGGTTAGCTTACAACGCTAGTATTCGGGGCACAGGGAAAGTAAAAACAAATCGCTATTTATACCACTAAAAAGGCTCAAAATATCACCAAACTTCAACGGTAGCATAGTGAGGGTCCCTAAATGTTAACCGAAGCATTGAGAACTTTGTAAGTGTACCGACAGTTTATTGAACGAAGAGCTGCGGGAGCTCCGTGAAAGGGCTACGAGAGAGAGAGAGAGAGAGAGAGAGAGAGAGAGCTATGCCGCAACAGAGCCTCGTACTTCGGGAAACTGGTGGTGTACCTACGGACAATGTGAAGCTATGGCCACTGAACAGGAGTGTCTGCGTTGCACGGAGTGGGACCTGTTGCGTCGCAACACCCAAGAGACGCAATGTTTTGTACCTCTGATGAACAGGGAAACTTCTTTCCATGTCCCGAAAATAAATTGGAGCCGGCGACCCAGACCGGAGGGACAAGATGGTCAGTTATCCACTGAGTAAGTAAACTAGACAAGTTATGTTTTACATCGGTGCGATTATTTCAGATATATTGTGCAAATTGCTTTTGATTTTAGTTGGCATCGCCAGCTGTAAGTCATGACTGGTTTCCCGAAGTATGAGGCTCTGTTGCGGCATAGCTCTCTCTCTCTCTCTCGTAGCCCTTTCACGGAGCTCCCGCAGCTCTTCGTTCAATAAACTCTGTAACTCTGTCTGTACACTTACAAAGTTCTCAATGCTTCGGTTAACATTTAGGGACCCTCACTATGCTACCTTTGAAGTTTGGTGATATTTTGAGCCTTTTTAGTGGTATAAATAGCGATTTGTTTTTACTTTCCCTAATACTAGCGTTGTAAGCTAACTAGCGGTCCGTGCTAGCTTCTTTCAAGCTCCAAACACATTCGATTAGCATGAAAACGTGTCCCAGAGAGCGACAGAGTGGGTACACATCTGTTATTAACCCCTAGGTTCGTTTTGCGCCAGAATTGTCCTTTAAAGAGGTTTTAGCCAGCGCCAAAGCCTCTGATTTTCAGCAGCCAGCCTCCCTCTCACCCAAAGCTGCTATATTTTACAAAAGCCAGCTAAGCTATAGCATATTAATTAAACAAACTCACAATGCAGGAAATTAAGTCTTTACCGCTTAAAATTTCCTGGGCCCCACCTTCATGTGTATCCCACCAAAGGCCCATTCTGAGCCAGGAAAAACCCTGGTTTGAGAGCTGAAAAGATTACTTGATTGTGGATTAGTTGTCAACTATTAAATTAATCCCCAACTATTTTGATAATGGATTAATTGGTTTGAGTCATTTTGTATGAAAAAAGTTAAGGTTTTCTGATTCCAGCTTGTTAAATGTGAATATTTTCTAGTTTCTTCACTCCTCTGTGACAGTAAACAGACTATCTTTGAGTTGTCGAGATTTAAGGACATCATGTTGTTCTTTAGCAAACACCGATCGTTTCTGACATTTTATTGGACAAACAACTAATCGATTAATGGAGAAAATAATCGACAGATTAATCAACAATGAAAATAATCGTTAGTTGCAGCCCTAGTTTGTTTACCTTGCACGGTAGCCGGATTCTCGCGTTATCATCAAGATGAACATGAAATATTCATGCAAAAATCCATCTCGTCAGGCTCCAAGTAATGCGTTAGTGTCTGAACAGCAGCAAACTGAACCAATCAGCGTCCGGTGAGGAGCTACTAGCAGCTATGGCTGTGGTTTGGGTGGTTACATGGGTCATCCAATCACCTTCCAGGTATTTGTTGAAAGTGTCTACTCTTTTCCAAACAGTTTCCAATGATGGCTTCTCAGATGTCTCTGTGCTAACAAACCATCTTGCACGTCAGGTTAGTGGTTTGTGGGGCTGTTATATTGTGTTTTTGTGAAACATCAAAAAGTCACACGCGGGACGCGATCCCCGGTCTCCTGGGTGAAAGTCCTGTGTTTGTCCCATCCACCACCCCGACCAACCTCCCTATGCGGATTTTCGCCCCTTTCATACTACTCACTACGGCATCAATTCACACGCAATCGCAAGGTAATGTAAGTCAATGGATGCCAAACGACGTTGATAAACATGCTAAAAAACGAGTATGCGTCCTGATAACACGCCAATAATGGCATACAAATTGGCATGTCATACATTCGCCACTTCATGAGATCAGTCTGAGCATCGATGAGGGTGGACTAAATAATAAAAAAACTCTGGTGAGACTTGTTGCCCGATAACGAATCCTAACCTTAGTCTCGCTTTGCCAGACCTTCCTCTACAGCGCTGCGGAGGAGGGTCTGGCTAGTCCACACATTCCGGGATGGGAGAAAAACACGCTTATTGGGATTTCTTTAAACCAATCACAATATATAGATTGTTATAAGAGCAGAATAAATATGGCTATGTAATATAAACAATGTATGAACAACATGCACAGATATGTGCAATGTAGTAGCAGTGACATTATGCTAGTAGTTAGAATAATATAGATATATGCAGTGTATTAACAGAATATATAATAAGAAAAACAGAATAAATATGGATATTCTGAACGAACCATATAGATTATCCTAACCTCAATGGTGGAGGAAGTATTCAGATCCTTTACTTAGGTAAAAGTACTTATACCACACTGTAAACATACTCTGTTACAACTAAAAGTCCTGCATTGAAAATGTTACTTAAGTAAAAGTATCATCAGGAAAATGTACTTAAAATTATTATAAGTAAAAATACTCAATGCATAAGAATCCTCACATTTTAGAAACTGGAAACGATCAAAACAGTTGTGTGTTTAATTGTCTAATCATTTCAGCTGGACCTGTAGGCCATTATGTTGTTGGGTAGTTTCATTTATAATAAAACATCAGATTTTATAAATGTGTTTTATGTGGACAAATCATAATTTGTAAAGTAACTAAAGTTATCAGACTTGTCTGTGTTGTGTCCATTGTAAATTTTTTAGTGTCTGTATATTCTCCGTTGTGTGTTTAATCGGGGCCCCTTTCGATAAGCTTTTAGCAGCTTATTTGAGGTTCCCATATTTCAAGTGTCCTCCATATGATTATTGTACCGTCTGAATTTGTGTTTTAATGATACAACAGTGACACGCGAATTAACTGAAACCGAAGATGAATGTCGTGGAGTAGAAGATGAAAGTGACATGAAAAGAAAAGACTCAAGTAAAGTACTTGAGTACATGTACTTAGTTACATTCCACCACTGCCTAACCTTAACTATCATGTGAGACTTTCGCAAATCTTGGATTACCATTTAGACACAACACTATAATATACGCAAATATTGGCATGATTTAGTAATGAAGAAATCAATGTGTCCTTAACATCCCAAAAGGATCAATAAAGAGAAGTCTAAGTCTAACATGAGTGTGTGTTTGTCCGTGCCAATATCCGGACACAAGCATCCGTATCCTCCTCACCTCTACATCATCACTTATTTATTTGAAATCAATTATGCAGAGTTGAATCATTCTCCAGTCTTTTCTAGTCTTCCATGTACGACTGTGAAATTGTATTTTTCTACATTCTGGTATCATCTCCACAGCTGAATGAAAACAGGGCAGTTGTCAATCTCAAGGTCTGAATGTGCCTAAGAGCACTTTATGATAAATGCTCTCTTTATGTGAAGTAACACTATTTACACCTCAGCTTCTGCTTTAGCGAACGCGCACACACACACACACACACACACACACACACACACACACACACACACACACACACACACACACACACACACGCACTAACATAAAGTTTGCAAGCCAGGCCACCTAACGTGTGCATTGATATGTTTGGGTATATATCTTTATGCTTGACTGTGTGTGTGTGTGTGTGTGTGTGTGTGGGTGTGGTTATATATATTCATGTAGAAGAAGCCACATGATACTGAGGCGCAGCGAATTTAGCGAGATGGAAATCAGAGGAGGCCAAGGTATCTAAACCACAGCATGACATGTAATGATGTTATTAAGTATGGATGTAAACTGGGAAACACACAGCATGAAGATGGAGTGACTGTGTGTGTGTGTACAGGAGGCAAATGTCTGTGTACTTGCAGGAGGGCTAAGTTCTGTCAAGTTATTGAACCTGGATATTAACAGATTCTGCTTTTTGGATGTTGTATTGATGCCTGACAGTGAGCAGCACCATTCAATCAGAGGACAGTCCAATACTTCTGTTCAGCACCAAGGATCCAGTTTTATCATTTTTATAAAGCCAAGTATTACAACAAAGTATAGAAACTACAGATGTCTTCAATCTTTCGTGTTTTGTATAACAAGATCAACTTGTGCAACGTGTTTCGCTGCAGGCTACATCAAGTTCGCCTTGAACTTTTTCTTATACAATGAACGTGAAGCATTAAAGAATATTAATACAAGCCTCCTGGTGTGCCAGGATTCACTTTTGATTTAGTTGTTATATGAGTTCTGCTTTCATCAGCCCATAGGAAAGTTGGCTGTTGGTTTTAGACTTCATAGTAAACTGCTATGGCAGCAAGCCATGGTACTCTGACAAAAAATGGCACATTGCTGCCTTTAGGTTGGGAGTGAGTTGCTGCTCTAAGCACAGTTAAGTATCTCGCGGTCTTGTTAACAACTGAGGGTAAGATAGAGCTCAAGATGGACAGGGGGGATTGGTGTGACATCGGCAGTGATGCGAGCGCTGTAGGGATCGTCTCATTATTTCTACAAACAAAAATGGTGTGTTGTAGACAACATTCTCACTTCCTTGGTCAGGTGCCTTTGGCGTTTGTTGCAGACGCAAAAAGTCTCCTTTAGCGTCTAGCCCTTTGGTTTCACTTTTTGATGCTCTGGGTCAGGACGTACGTTTAACTGACATCCGGCACAAGAACGGGAGAGTTAGGTTTAGGAAAAGATGGTGGGTGGGGTTACAAAATAACATTTCAGTGACACACAGGACAAGAATGGGACATGAACCCCGGTCTCCTGGGTGTAAGTCCTGTGTTATTTGACACATCCACCACCCCAACTAACCTCCTTATGCAGATTTTCAGTCTTTCATACTACTCGCTACCTTTGCCGCTCTTCTACTATGTCATCTTACAGCGCCGCGGTCAAGCTAGTGGTGGGCGGATCGATCCAAATATCGATAATATCGATACTAGAGCTGTCAGTTGAATGCGTTATCAACGGCGTTAACGCAAACTTATTTTAACAGCGTAAATTTTTTTATTGCGAGATTAACGTTCTTTTTGGCCTAGCAAACTTTGTAGTTTTTTTCAGATGCTGTTGCAACAACTAGTAACGTTAGAAAAACTACAACACCACACCGGATCAAGCTAGACCGGAAACAAAACAACAGGCACGCTGCACACACTTGTTTGGGCTTGCGAGGTGGCCAAAGAGTAGTACATACCTGCAAAATAGTTGCTTTTCGGCAAAAATCGCTGTTTTGAATGGGAAAATTTCATCCACGTGAATCATGTAGATCCGATGAGTTTTTATTTGGATCTGCATGATGGTATTAGACCCGGTGCTAATACTTCACCGGTGCCTTAACGACCGTTATCTACCAGACCGAATAGCAACGCAGATTTCGGTGCCACTGAAATGCCTGCGCTTCTCTCTGATGCTCCGAAAACGGACGTTAGAGGGAACTGAAACATCGCCGCATGTCACGCTAGTTAACACTACACTTGGCAGCAGGTAACGTTAGCCTACCGTTAGCTAGCAGCTGGAGTAAACACGGTTAAAATGCTGACAGCTAAACGGTGTAAAGTATGACTAAATTTCACTGGAGAGGATTCTAACACTAGACTGTAGCTGACGTCTGAAAACAGACTCAGCATCGCCAGCCTCGTGGTGCATTCAAAGTTATTGTTAAATACCCTTTTCACATCCAGTGGCTGTTTTCGCCGTTGTGTGCTCCTTTTTTTTTTAGATCAACTTTTTATTGTTTTATATTTTTGAACATACAGAACAGACAAATACAATTGAAAAAGGTGCTCCTTTTTTAAATAAATATATAAATATATAATATATATCTTTCGGTTCAGGCACCGTTTTAAAAGTATCGTATCATGTTGATAAGAGCATTAAAATGAGAAAAAATAATTGCACAAAAAGAAATCAAGGGACATTTAGAATAAATAAAAATGTGCGATTAATTGCGAGTTAACTATGACATTAATGCGATTAATCGCAAGTAAATATTTTAATCGTTTGACAGCACTAATCGATACCAACGTTGGTATCGATATTGATCAATATCATTGTAATAAGATCAATACTTTAGTTTCAGTTTCTCTCCAGTATGCACCGCTGCGGTTTCATCAAAGAGGTGACCTGGCTGTCTGTGTCTGTGTAAGTGCCGCTGCTTTAAAGTGCCGCTCCTGTCGCATCAGTGGAGAAGGCACACTTTGCTCCTCCTCCCCCCTCTTGTGATTTGATGTTGTACCGTCATGTGACTCAGCGGCACCAGGCAAAAAAGCAAGCAAGCAGCCAGGCACACAAGACACACAAGAAGGACAGGGACGGAGCTGAAGAATGGCAGAGAGGAAGAGGAGCGCCGTGTGGCTAGATTTTCACACCGAAAATGCAACAACAGCAAGCTGTATAATTTGTAAAAAGGCTGTAAGATACAGTGGTACGAAGGCATTTCATAAGCATATGAAAATCCTGTCCTGGGTTTTAACATATTCATATCCAAAGGTAAAATCACAAAAACACTTAAAGGTCATGAATATTCATTCAGATTTAGCAATTTGATGACGCATCCACCTTTATTATTTAAAGGTATCGGTATTGTATCGGGGCGGTCGCACACACACACACACACACACACACACACACACACACACACACACACACACACGAAAGCCTGGCTAAAATCTGACAAACAAGCAGAGATATGGATGAACACACCTTTTTTCGATGGGAATCTCTAAGTTTATAATCTGATGGCCTTGGCAAAGTGTCCATACCAGTTTTCTCATGAACTACAATTGCCCATAACGAATATTAATTTAAAGATGTGTTCATATAAAGTCATTTCATCCATCACAGTACTTTGTGAACTCACTGAGGTTCTGAATGAGTGCAGGACAGAAGAAAATATTTATATTGATTTTTGTTTGCTTCTCTCCAGCCTCACATGCATTTGCTTTTGTGCTTTGACACGACTAAGTCTTGACTGTCTGAAGTGAGTCGCTGTACCACTGAATAAAGCTGTACAGACAACGGGGTGCAAGGTCACGGCTTCAAACTAAATAAGACAGTGATTCAACCCTTACAACACAGCAGTGATTAGAGTTGAACTAAATTAAAATCGGCACCGTGCTTAAAGTAATTAAATGCATTTACTTGACCTTTTTTGGTGCACTGACTAGAAGTAAATTCAGGAACATAATGAAAATAAATTATTTTTGAAACCGTTGCTTCTCCACTGTTACAGAAATCCCTGAGAGCCAGCCCCGTGTCATGGAACCAAGTCTGCACCTCGCATCCAGTACCAACATTTAGTGCCAACGCAAGTTGTAAGTAACTGAAGTGAACTTTTTTTCCCCTGTGAAGAAACCAAATAGGACTGTTTGTTTTGGGACAGTATTAGATGGATGGAAAAAAAACCAAACAAAGTGCCCATAACTTGAAAAAGCTGAACTTGAATGGCCGTGTGCAAATTGAATTAGGTCCGAAGCATTGCTAATTGTCGGTTACTCATACAAATGTAAAAGTTGTTGAATGCATGTTTGGTTGTTGGGAATACAGAGTAATCCTGCATTGTGCAGGATTCACACGTCTCTCTAGTTTCTGGAAAACAAGTGTCTGAATGATGGACTGCATAAAAAAACCTAACTATTCTTTGTTCTTTCCATTGGAGACAGGGCTTTCCACTTATTCATTTTCTCAGGGTGTAACTGGCAGGAGGACTGCCTCATTGTGTATCATATTTTGTCAGAATCTAGTAGTCGATTCTATTCTATTTTTTCTTTTACAAAGTAGATGGAACGTTTTTTCTCCTGAGGGCTGCTTTGCTACAGTTCAGCTTCCTCCAGCCCAGTGTCACTGGCTGCTGGCAATACTTTTCTTACGAAGAAGCTTCTCTGACACTGTGTCTGCTGTAAGAGTGAGGAGGGGAGATTTGTTCCAAGATTGACACCGTTTGCTGTCCATTATTTACGAGGTGGGAAAACAGCAGGGGCAGGAATTATTTTACAGCCAAACCTGCTTTTACATTTTCTGTTTGTGTAGCTAATGGCACAACTATTAGCGCTGCCACCATTATGTTGTGGTCATGTAAATATGAATAATACGTTGTTGTTTTTTTCATTCCACAATGTAAAATGATCATGAGAAATATTTATAAAATGTCTGCAGTAACTTTATTGTTTAGATGTTACCAAATGTTTGTCTTTTAGCACTTCATGTCAAAAGGGGGGGGGGGTTCCGAAAACGTGACTCTGCCCATAAATCCCAAATGACTCTACTTCTTGCAGAGACCTGTGGACCTATGAGGGGCAACAGAGAAACTCTGAATGGTTTGAGAAGTTTCTACAGACGTTTCAATACATTGCCTTTTTTTCCGTACGCTGTAAACAATTTCTTTGTATATTTACAGTAAATTACAGGCAGCACGGTTGCCAGTAAGTTACTGTAAATCGATTTTACAGCAAACTACAAAACTGCAGCTGTACTCTAATGCAATTTACAGTATATATAACAATACTGTAAAAGCACAAAAAAGTATTTTACTGTATTTTTATGGTATTTTGTAATTTGATGCTATTGTACTGTAATATGTAGTTTTATTAATATTGATACATTACTGTTAATTATTACTATATTATTGATCATTACTATTATAAATAATATTATGTAATAATCTCCAGCTACTAATATTGTAATACTAATAAGGTATATTTCAGAATAACAAATACAAATCAAAAGGTAATCCAAACAATGTTCTTAATTTAAAAAATAATTTTATTTAAACATTTTTAAAATTTTCAACATTTTCAAGTCTTCGACGACATTCACATTTTTCCTGCAAGTTCAGCCCAGAGAGCTGCAGCAACTTTCAGTCAAATGATAGTGTTGATATCCTTCAACATGTTTCCACAAAGAGCAGCAGCAGGCAGCTGCAAATGTTTCACTGCTGTCCAGCTCTCATGACGACAATTCCCTCAATAGATCCACCTGAAAATAATAAAAGAAACTGTTACCTACAGTATTTCATTCTGAAATCATACACATATATTATTACTATTGTTATTGTGAATAGCTGTTTGAGTTAAATACAAGCCGAAATGAAAAGCCTTTCTTTAGGAGTCATACAAAGTCATACGTTATAAAATAAGAGTGTAAAGGGGAACCCAGATCTTTTAAATTGAGCAATATGGTAACGGAGTCTGGAAAGTAATGGGCAGAACCCGTACTTACTAGCTAGACTAATGTTAATGTAACGTTAACTGTAACAAGTAAGTTAGTATGAACAAATGTAATGGTATTTTGTTCAGAGAAAAAAAAACAAGATATGCAATTAACTGTAGGCTACAATATGTTCAGAGGATAGCCACTTGCTATCCACACTAAAGTCACAAGGTTAGCTAGAAAATTACTCTGTGTGAGGATATCGCAACGTTAGGATGCCCAGTGCACCCCACACTACAAAAAAGAACAATGTTGTGGTAACATTACACTTGAGCGTATAATCATGAAACATTATGATAAAAGTTAGCATGAAATACATAAAATAAACCAAACTTACCAAAACTTCCAAACATCCCCCGCTAGCAAGGCTTCTCCTTCAGTATCTGGGGGCCAGTTTGGTGTTCTGTCTGAGTAACTGACATCAGGAGTCGTTTTTTACAGCAATGCTATATTATTGCCATGGCATATTACAGCCAGGTTACAGCAAGCCTAAAATATACTGTAAAATATTCCCGCTTCATCAAAATTACCCACAATGCAACATAAAATGAAGTATTTTACTGTAATGAAGACGTGGTATTGTACTGTAGGTTTTTACAGTACTGTGCTGCTAAATCTACAGCGATTTCTAAGAGTGCATGACTGGGACTGTGGGTCAACTCAGGTAAAAGGTCCAATTAAATAAAAAGTCTTGAACTTAAGCAGTTCATTTAAAAAAAGTCGCTGGAGTTTTCAAAAAATCTCTGGGACGAGTTTGGTTTAAAATACCCAACAAGTCCTTCAAACTATGCAACGACATAGGTCGTTTATTTCTCTAATACGACCCACAGGAGCATTTTCCGTTCTCATATCTAGGCAAGGCAAGGCAATTTGTACAGCAACAAGGCAATTCAAAGTAGCCTGTCTCCGCCCTCCTACGTACTTCCGCTCAATTTTCATTTTCCTTCAGTACTCCGTCTGGGTTTGCGGTATAGTCTTGGGTTTGCGGTATAGTCTTGGGTTTTCTCCGGCCAAATATTGGCGGTCCAATCAGCGAACAGAGGGAGTGGCTGAGAACGATGACGTTGAGGTCGTGACGTGCGCTAGTTTGAGTTGTAGTTCCGTAATGGCGGCAGAGAAAGATGCGGTCCGTTGTGGCAACGCTGCCAAATATCCAGAAGTTAAAGCCCGAGCAAGAACAATCTTTGCTGAGTTGTGTTGGTGGCCATGATGTTGTGGCCCTCCTCCCCACGGGGTTCGGGAACAGTTTGATTTTCCAGCCATAGTTTTAAACTTCAACAGAGTACCTGCCTTCAAGGAAGTTGAACACTTGTCAATGGAGAGTACAGATAGTACAAATGAAATGTACGAGAGTCTGGTAGGACCAGGCTAAATTCAAAGTGCTTTACATAAAACATTAAAGAGCAGTTCAAAACGATAAAAAATATAAAAGCAGATAAAATACGAGTTATTAGGACGCTAGTATGGGACAATGTATAAGCCGTATACACTTAATCCACACGCAATCCATACCGTTCTCAGAACGGGCCGGTCCCACCGGTCTTACTTTTTAATTCTCTTTATATGCTTACATAGATTGTCATCAGTTATAATTTTCAACAATGTAACTTCAGTATAAGAAATGAACAGTTATTTAAAGAAAGGCAGCATCAAACAGAAAGGTCTTCAGCCTTGATTTAAAAGAACAGAGTTGCGGCAGACATGCAGTTTTCTGGGAGTTTAAACCACAGAAGGTAACGGTCGCGGTTCTAAACACGTGGTTAACGTTGTGAAACGGTCGCAGTTTGACGATTTGGTTTAGGCACAAAAACTACTTGGTTAAGTTTGGAAAAAACATTGTGATTTGGGATAAAATCAGACGTCACTTCACTTCTGGTCATGCGTGTGATGCTGAATGTGACGTAGCTCCATTTGTTCTGTTAATTTGAAACAAAGCTCTTTGTGTAGTTTGCTCCCTACATGGTATACAATGTCTCAACCCAGTGGCGGCTATATTTTCAAATCCCTTTGCCTTTTGAGTTTTGACCCTTTGAGGTTGCTGTAGCTGGTCACTGTGGAGTGCCATACTACCACTGGCTTTGTTAATAAATAGAGATAATATTGCGGCTGTGATGCCGATTTCCGTTAGCATGTTAATGGTAAATCCTATTATGTTTTATCATCCAGCTAACGGACAAGGCGCTCGTTCCAAACTTTAGTGTGCAAAAGAAAAAAAAAAAAAAAAAGAAAGTTATTCTGGAGAAAGATTGCTTATTTTCCCTTGGGTTCCACTTGACCACCAGTCAATTTATGTCAACTCCTTTCCCAATTAAACTTAAACCATTCATTTGGGGGAATTACATTTTACAAAGAAATGCAAAAAACAATCAGGGGAAAAAAAAAGATTGAAATAGTAGATTAAAACAGAAATAGTTCTAATTGAAGAAGTCTAACATCCAATTCCCATCCGTGTGAGCTGGAGCTGGGAGGTAATTCATAATCAAAGCCAGCATTTCACCTGTAAAAACACACAATCTCCCTGGAGACACACATGGCATTCTAGTATAATACTTTGTAAATTGCTTGAAAAATCTAATTTTCTATGTATCCCTTTTCAAGTACGAGAGCTTGTGGCCGAGTTTTCATATTTAAAGAAAAGTTATGTTCACGCAATATTAAGCATGGAGAAAGATAGAAAGAACTTTAAATCTGTTGAGTAAATGAGTTCCATACATTCTCACTAGATGGAAACCTCCAGTACAGCCTCAGTGTTTCATGCCTTAAAAGTGACTATATGTAACTTTTTGATGTTTCTGAAGCTCTGTCATTTTTCATACAATGGTCTTAAATGACCTGTAACAGTAAAGGAGACTTATACTGGGAATACACTGCCCGCAAAAGTGTTGCGTAGCGTAAATAGGTGCCTGATCGAGCGCCTGGCCATTCACACTGGACACGTATTTCTACGCGCCAGTCACAAAGCGATCCTTCTCTCCCTCTCCCCGACAGAAAGAGACAGGATGAGTGGGGAAAGCTGTGGTAATTGTAGCCTATACAGTGGGGCAAAAAAGTATTTAGTCAGCCACCAATTGTGCAAGTTCTCCCACTTGCAAAGATGAGAGAGGCCTGTAATTTTCATCATAGGTACACAAAAAATCCAGAAAATCACATTGTAGGATTTTTAATGAATTTATTTGCAAATTCCTCGGGAAAATAAGTATTTGGTCACCTACAAACAAGCAAGATTTCTGGCTCTCACAGACCTGTAACTTCTTCTTTAAGAGGCTCCTCTGTCCTCCACTCGTTACCTGTATTAATGGCACCTGTTTGAACTTGTTATCAGTATAAAAGACACCTGTCCACAACCTCAAACAGTCACACTCCAAACTCCACTATGGCCAAGACCAAAGAGCTGTCAAAGGACACCAGAAACAAAATTGTAGACCTGCACCAGGCTGGGAAGACTGAATCTGCAATAGGTAAGCAGCTTGGTGTGAAGAAATCAACTGTGGGAGCAATTATAAGAAAATGGAAGACATACAAAACCACTAATAATCTCCCTTGATCCGGGGCTCCACGCAAGATCTCACCCCGTGGGGTCAAAATGATCACAAGAACGGTGAGCAAAAATCCCAGAACCACACGGGGGGACCTAGTGAATGACCTGCAGAGAGCTGGGACCAAAGTAACAAAGGCTACCATCAGGAACACACTACGCTGCCAGGGACTCAAATCCTGCAGTGCCAGATGTGTCCCCCTGCTTAAGCCAGTACATGTCCAGGCCCGTCTGGAGTTTGCTAGAGAGCATTTGGATGATCCAGAAGATGATTGGGAGAATGTCATATGGTCAGATGAAACCAAAATAGAACTTTTTGGTAAAAACTCAACTTGTCGTGTTTGGAGGGGAAAGAATGCTGAGTTGCATCCAAAGAACACCATACCTACTGTGAAGCATGGGGGTGGAAACATCATGCTTTGGGGCCGTTTTTCTGCAAAGCGTCCAGGACGACTGATCCATGTAAAGGAAAGAATGAATGGGGCCATGTATCGTGAGATTTTGAGTGAAAACCTCCTTCCATCAGCAAGGGCATTGAAGATGAAACGTGGCTGAGGTCTTTCAGCATGACAATGATCCCAAACACACCGCCCGGGCAACGAAGGAGTGGCTTCGTAAGAAGCATTTCAAGGTCCTGGAGTGGCCTAGCCAGTCTCCAGACCTGAACCCAATAGAAAATCTTTGGAGGGAGTTGAAAGTCCGTGTTGCCCAGTGACAGCCCCAAAACATCACTGCTCTAGAGGAGATCTGCATGGAGGAATGGGCCAAAATACCAGCAACAGTGTGTGAAAACCTTGTGAAGACTTACAGAAAACGTTTGACATCTGTCATTGCCAACAAAGGGTATATAACAAAGTATTGAGATGAACTTTTGTTGTTGACCAAATACTTATTTTCCACCATAATTTGCAAATAAATTCATTCATTCTCATTTTGTCTCTCATAGATGAAGTGTACCTATGATGAAAATTACAGACCTCTCTCATCTTTTTAAGTGGGAGAACTTGCACAATTGGTGGCTGACTAAATACGTTTTTGCCCCACTGTATGTGGCTGTTACTCTCTCTGTCCGTCCGTCGGTCTCTCTCCATGTGCCTGATCGCGTGTCTCGCTGTGAGAAGTCAAGACAGCCAAAAAATCATCGTAAACCTGGCTGTTTGATTTTGAAATGTTTATTTTAGTAAAACATCCGGCTGCACTGTGGTCTTCCTGTATGTGATTACCTGCCTGGCTTGACACATACGCTCGCGTATCGCGTAAAAATGGAGGAGACGCTGGACCTATCGTTGAAGCGCCCGGGCTACGCGTCCGGTGTGGCTGGACAGATTGGATAACATGGGCGCCGAAATGAAAACAGGTGCGCTACGCTGCTATACGCGGCGCTTACGCCTGTGGTGTGTTCCCAGTGTAACAGTGAAAAGAACGCCATTTTTATATAGTTTTTAGCAAGGCTTCTGCCCGGGTTTTGATTTTTCCCCTCGCAGTCACAGAATGATTTGCGGCAGGTAGACGGCGCTGCAGTAACACATTCTGATGGGTCCCAGATTTCTTTGTTACACTGGAAAAGCCTTGGTTAGTGTACCCAGCCAGATAAAAGGAAGCAGGAAAGTTCTTTATACAGGCTTAATTGTATTTTAATGTAATTTTAGAAGTGATCTGTCCTGGGGCAGGGCCATCACAGAAAAGAAGGAAAATAAACGAAGAACAACTAAAAGCTAAAAGGGAAAGTGAAAGACAACGGGCGATAACGTGAGTCAACTTCGGTCGGGCTTTCAACAGATGGTGACAATTACGGGATTGTAAATTATTCAAAACCGACCCCGAATTGGCCCTCAGGTATGTAATATGTCTATTTCATTCATTAAATAACTTTGTAGTGCACGATGTAGGTTGTACGCCAGTAGCCGACATTAAACTACGTCCCCCTGCCATTTAGCGCAGACGTTTTATTTCTTTTAGTCCATGTTTGTGCTGGCTTACTATTTTCTGTTCCCTCGTCCCCCTGTACTTGTGTAAAGTGTCCGTTGGTTTCATGAACTGAACTATATAAGTTATTACTACGTTGGTTGCTACAACAATCTTTTAATGCTTTGGCTCATGGCACAGTGACAGTGATACCCGGTTTAGCTCATGATACATCCAAGTAGGCTAAGTTACCGAACGAACACTTGAAATGCAACGATGCATCTGTAACGTATTCGCTTATTGTAAATGAATGATTTTCTGTCAGTGCAAAACATTCATCGCAACTATATGACCTCCCGGTAACGCTAACTCAGTAATCTACAGTGGGCAATACAGCACCGTATAGAAAAGCAGGTGGGGTAAAAACACGACCGCTGTTGTCCAAAGCGGCTGCTAGAATCAACACAAACGGAAAGTTACATATATCCACTTTAATAAAAGGGCACCTTACGTTTTCAGTTTATAAACTTTATATTATTATTACTTTATATTACTTTATTTAGTTTATAACTTATAAAACTCCCATTGACAACATGTTGCAGAAAAAGAAGAGCAGAGGAATAAGCCTGAGTTAAGAATCAAAAAATCTTCTACATTTTAATGAAGTTGACAATTATGCATCGCATTGGCCTGATAATACTGTGAACTTTTAAAACCCCTTGGCTCTTATATTGTTTTCATATTCAACTGTAAATTTTCCTACACATTTTCTTGTCTTTTTTTATACTTTGGCACTGTTTAATGTATCCTGCCCGCTGTTCATGTGTCAGCCCACAATAGATTGAAGAATCATCGTCACTCACTTAACATTTAGTCATCTATGAATATGACATTCAAACAGCAGCTCAAAATGCCTGACACAGTCATAGTGTATAAAGTGTCCTTTAAATTGTACAGAACTGACAAAGAAACATAACAGCCATGTAGAATTCCTGCAGAGCGAGAGAAGGGTAGCGAATAGAAAAAAAAAGAGATGAAGATGAAAAGGTAATGTCTGCTAGTGTGAAGTACAGCAGGGAGTCCCGCTTTCAGCCAGGGAAATCTCCATCTACCAGTCAGATATCACTTCCACTACCAAAGAAGATAGTCTTAAATTCCTATGCAGGTGGTCTCTGTGTGTGTGTGTGTGTGTGTGTGTGTGTGTGTGTGTGTGTGTGTGTGTGTGTGTGTGTGTGTGTGTGTGTGTGTCTGCAAATGCAACCGTGTGTGTTTCACAGAAATTGGAGACAGGATTTTTATGCAATTGACAGTGATTTGCAGCTGTGCTCGCTACAGGAGAGAAGACATCCATCCACACACACACACACACACACACACACACACACACACACAAACACGCACAAACACTGCAGGAGTGATAGATGGTTATGCTTCTCCATTTGGGAAATCAGAAGAATTGAAGTCGCACGCTGCCTCTCACTCACTCAGATCGCTTCTCTTCCCGTCTCTCTCTCTGCGCCGAGAACCTGAGCCATTTGTATTTCGTTCACTATTTGCATTGAAATCACATCATGGCAGCATGCAGAGTAATGAACCAGCACAGCCTGAGAGGAAGCAGGAGGAAAGACAGGCAGACAGACAGACAGACGGAAAGGACAATTAGACAGGTAGACCCATGACTGGGGTAGCTGACAAGAAGAAGGAGGAAAGGCGAAGAGATGCACAGATAAAGGTTGGAAGAAAGGAGGAAAAGGCAAAAATGAGCTAGGGAAGAAAATACAGTAAAAAAAAAGTGAGAAAGAATGAAAAGGTTATGCAATGGCAGGTTGAGAACGAATGAACAGAGCAAGTCAATAAAAGAAAGAGAAAAGAAAAGAGAGAAGATGAGAGACAAAAAGACGCAAAGGGAGGTCAAAGAGAAGGACAGCAGGAGTGAAAGGGGTTGAAGATGCAGAGGCAAAAAGAGATGAAAGAAGGAACAAAGAAATGAAAAGGAAAGTAGAAAGTATAGAAAGAGAAACGTTAAAAGAAGAAGGAAACGAAAAGTGAAAAGAGATGCAAAGGCAGATGGAGATATGGGAAGAAAAGAAGGTAAGAAGTAGGTGAGGAAAAATGGAGAGTGAAAAAATAAATGAAAGGGGAGAAAGAGACTAACGCAAGAAACAACAAGAGGAAAGAAAGGAGGGAGACGGCGACGGGCAGGCAGGGTACCAGCTGAACAGCGTGATGGAGAGAGAATTGGATTTTATAAGCTGAAGCTTGACAGACAGAATCGGATTTGTTGAATGAGGGAGAGACTGTGAAACCACCTGTGTAGTATTAAATGAGTGCAGTAGCATAACTGCTAATATGGGAGCAGGATGTGGAAAGGACATTATCACAGCAGCAGCAGGATATTATCAGTGACGCGGAGGTAAATCACAAGGTGGGTAGAGGGAATGACCTCCAGTTGGCTCCCATTGGAACACAAAACACCATCAATTTAGACAGAATTAATTGGATTGTAAGAGCATTCCCTTTTACTTTGGAAAACAAGCACCTCCACAAAGCATCAACCATCCACATGCCACTATATCCCTGAATATAAACTTCTCTTAATCATAACAGTCAGTGAGTAGAATTTGACATAAATAGAGGGCTGGGGTCACACCCACACATACTCAAATTCCTGTAATTTTACAAGATGCAAAAAGACATTTAGAGAAAATAACTCATGGACGACTTTTCCATATCTCGATAGGATTGGTCATCGAGAACCGATTCCTACTTGGAATCGTTTCAAAAATTACGATTCCAGTGGAATCGTTTCGAATCGAGGATTTGGTTTCAAATCATGATCATCGCTTAGCCAATTTAATATGCGCAAGTTTTGGTTTCCAAAGCGGCCAAACTGTAAACCACCATTGAATCAAAATAAAACTTTCCTCTTACTTGTGAAATTAGGCACGTGAGCCGTTTCAACTCCAACCCTCAAAGAATCGGAATCGAGAATCAATAAGAACCGGAATCGAAAGGAAGAATTGTAATCACAATTGTTCAAATCCAAACGATGCCCAACCCTATATCTCGAGCCCAACAAGTCCTCCAAACCATACAGTTTCAGTTGTTTGTTGCCGACCCTCTAATACGACCCACAGGAGCGTTAATAAATTAGCGCCTGTAGCAGAAAATACGCTCTGGAAGGAGACCAGTGAAGTCTATTAGAAGCACTTTTCTGGTGATGGCTGAGCGTTACTGCGCAGCCTCCAACTAAGCTTGAAGACGTAGATGTGACGTGAGCAACGTGTCTGAAAGTTGGAAGTCTTCTGGTAGCTGCGCCAAAAGAAATCTCAATCATTCCAAATATTGCAGAGACGGAGAGCGTAGGTATATGTAAGGAGATAACATGGACACAGGCTAATTATTGCTAACTAAAATGCTAGTTAACATTAGTAATTAAACTTAAACAGCTAATGTAAGTCGAAACTGCCTGCGAGCTTCTCCTGTACTATACGGTAATTCCTCTAATATGCGACAGTAAGTCGCGTGGTTATGAAACAATCGTTAGCCTATTTTTACAAAAACGTCTGCTACCGAGCCATAACGTGAGGTACAAGGTAATTGAACCTTTAACACATTGTCGTGTTTCTTTAGAAATAAACAATGGACAAATAGAGTCTTTAAACGCTTCAGATGTTATTCGCTGTCAAAGTGACGTCAAAATGAATGGCAGTCAATGGGATGCTAACGGTGGGTGATCGCTTGTTAGCATCAAAATGGCGCCATAGGAGGTATGCGTTGTGGAGAGATGCTTACCCCCTTGTTACTTTGTTGCCTTACTTCCTGCTTTGCTACTGTCATAACTACTACAGTCACTAGAGGGAGCCACCATTTACCAACGTAAATAGAGGTCACAATTGCTACCTTAACAAACCTCTTATGTGGCGTTTTTTTCGGGGGAGGATTGTCTCCTCAAGCTTAATGTATATCTTGCTGGTATAGGCAGGTAGTAGAGGGAAATACTAGGGGTGGCAGAGTACTGAAGTGGTGCATGATGGCCAGGATGAGAGAGAGCAAAAGAGAATAAACTTAGTCATATGGGCAAACTGTTGAGGTATTCAATCAATCAATTTTATTTGTCACATGAAATTGTACGAGGTACAATTCCAGTGAAATGTTATCCCATCAGCTCCTTCAATTTGAGTATGATTCATCATGTAGCAGAATGTGGCCGTCAGATCAGCACACAGAAAAAGAGTCACCCAGGTGAATGGCACCGGCACTCCAGGATCCAGCAAAGTCTTGGCGAAAGGACACCAGAGCTCCCGAAATCCTGCTGAAGCTAGTCTTGCATTGCCAGACCTTCCTCCACTGCACTGCAGAGGACGGTCTGGCTAGTCCACAGAGCATTCCGGGATGGGAGAAAAACGTGCTCTGGTTTATTGGCATTTCTTTAAACCAATCACAATGGTCTTGGACTCAATGACGGCGGCTCTGCAAAATAGCCTCAGAAAAGGAACTTGTTTTGGTGGAATATGTGTACGTTTAAAAGTTGTTTTAGTCGTGTAACAGATAGTCTAGCTAGCTGTCTGGATTTACCCTGCAGAGATGAGAGAAGCAGTTAACCATAGTCCTCATAAATCCACCGGAGTTTAGAAAATTAGGGGCATTCGGAGGAATTTCCGGCGGCACATGCACAATCCCGGAAATGAAACGTCATCGACATAGACTACGCTGAAACTGACACAGGTATGGAGGCACGGAGGCCACCTAGCTCACCATCCGATGGCTGCACCCTGGCCATCAGACCGCCCAGCAGAGAAGATCACAGTCGGTGTTTAATTCCTCCACGCTTTCCTCTGTGCCCCCTTTAATATAGAAATGGAGATGGACGCAGAGAGGGTCTTGCTTGTCCACGTAATCTGGATTGTAGCCATAGGTCGTAGCTGATAGCCGCCTACACGTTTACCTCTGGGTTTACTCTGGTGTTTACATTTGAAAACGTTGACCAACCAGGCTAGCAGATACGGCAGGAGACTGATGTTGATTTCCCGATCCTGATGAAGGACTTATAGCCACATGCCATCACTGTCCAACATCAAACCACATAAAGCACAACTAACATTTGTAAAATAGACAAATCGGTATGAATTATGCGGAGCTGCCTGGGAGGCGCCTGGAGAGTTTCCGTGCATTCTAGTAATTGTGTTGTCATTAGATTGTTAACATTTCAGTGTGTTCAGACCACCTGGCAAGCAATTTCATGACCTGTTTGCTAAGGCACACTGAATGTGGCTTATTATTATATTATAATAATAAAACATCTAGTTTGGTTTTCCCTCACAACCGTCTGCTTTTTTTTCAGTTCAACATATGTTGCCATCAGCAGTAGGAAAATGTATCTGTTCTATCTGCAGCCTCTCAAGCATGAATACATTTGAAGCATAGATTTGACAAATTTGTTTTTGAAATGTTATCAGCATAGATCAGGCTTACAAGGGTTGTTTTCACCTGAAAACCTCACAAAGACCTCTTCCAAGGATTGAGTATTAAATTGTTTTAACTTTTGTTGCAGGACAAATCTGTCTAATCAAATTATTTTAGACACACACACACACACACGCACACTCATGTATTCAGTTAAAGATGCACACAAATGCTACTATACTTATGAGGACTTCTATTTCTAACCTTCAAGCACCAAAACCTGGTTCCAAAATTGTAAGCACTTATCTATATAAAATGTAATCATGACCAGATAAGCAACAATTAAAGGTAGTGTCCTAAGATGGGAGGTAATTCCCCACAAAGTTATTACATAACACACACACACACACACACACACACACACACACACACATAGAAACACACACAAACTAGTGTTCTGCCAACACCCAGACACCCATTCAGTGTTCAGCATGCTGTAAAGCATAAAGGTCTACATCAGTACTCTGTCTGCAGCTGACTTTGCTATGTCCTGTGTGTGCCTACTGTGCTATATTCAGGATATAGTGACAGTTTCAGCTAATATGACAAAAAGTATTTTTTTTATAAAAGTTACCTATACTGAACCTTTAACCATAGGAGGTAGCAAAGGAAGAGGTAGCATAGAGGCAAATCAATCCTTTTTGTGACATTGACATTAATGTGTGTTCTCCCTAACAACAGGGAAAATTCCAGTTTGGACTCTACTGTCAAATCAAAGAGATTTCTTTAGTGGACTATAATACGAGATTACTGCGTGTATCATGTGAAAGCAAGCTTTGTTAACTGTGAGGTTTTCTGTAAAACTGTGAGTGTTCCTGGATGTCTGTGCCTTTGTGTGTGTGTGTGTGTGTGTGTGTGTGTGTATAGATGTGCGTTTGTGTGCGTCTTCCTCCAAGGGCGTTAGTAGGTTGTGCCGCAGACAGAGATATGTAGTCGGAGGTGAGCGCACCGACATTTCAGCAGCAACAAGCCGTTTCCCGACGCACGGATCCAGCGTTTGTCGCTGTGATTTATAGTGAACCGACTGTGGCTGCACAGCCTGCATTGCTCATGTGGGCCACTGGAACGTTAAAGGACATGGACACACACACACACACACACACTCAACCACAAACAAAAAGGCAGGCACTCAAACATAAATCGAAGGGTTACGAGGTATGCTTGCACAAAACAGAAACACACATTAGGGAAAGTTACCTGGTGACATCTTCACACAAATGCTTAGAGGTACAGGCAAACAAGAAGGTGCACACACAGTCACATCCAAACACACACACACAGCCTTAATGGGGCCAGGCATCACACTGCAACTTTTTATTTAGTTATATTTAGTTATTTATTTTAGTTATTTATTTTTAACTTTTTACGTTTTTCTGAGCTGTGTGCGTGTGTTTAAGGGATACTTATCTCCAAGAAGTTGTCTCTTACATCTGATGTCTTGGGAGATACAAGAAAAAAAAACATTAACATGAGATAAGAGCAAGTTCACTCAGCGAGCGTATGTGTTTGTGTGTCTGCATGCGTGTGCGTGTGTGATGCTCAAGGGCACATCTGAATCTTTCAGACCCTCTTTGATATAGATCTGAAATACTCGCTTGTTGGATGTATGATACTAATGTATGAGCAAACAGTTGCGTGTGCATTTCAACACAAAGACATGCATCCACCCAAACCACCCTAAACGCCTGCTTACACACTTATCAGACACACAAACATGGGTCTGCTTGATCTGGATTTTAAGACGAATAGAACAGAACATCTTCAAATAGAGATGTCTTTTCAAATGTCCCTTGTATTGAATTTCTGTAATTTCACATCACTCAGAGATAAACGGACACACATAAACTTGAATGACCTCGAATATGAACCTTTGACTTCACTAAAAAATACCAACATACTTTACTTTAGCTACATTATCATACACTTACTTATTCAATACATTAGCGAGCAATAAGCGGTAACATAACTGAATAATTGTCTACCAGTAAGTTAAAGAATAAACACAAAAACAAGAGAAAAAAAGTAGTTCAGTTACCAGTTAATACTTTGCTCCATAACAGTTCCTGATGGATTATGGAGCTAAAGTTCAGCAAAAGTTCAGGATCAATATAGGACGCACTTGTTTGCTTCTTTTGCTGCATCTGTAGGCTGCAGAGCAAAAACAGACGCCCATTCTGCTCCCTAATTTTAGATATATATATATAAGTGCATGTTAGCCCTCGATGTCTTGATGTCACAGATGACATTTAGCTATTTAGAGAGCAGAGCTTGGCTCCAAAAACAAGTGAAAAAGCTGCTTTCATGCTGATGGCTAAGAGGCTCTACACCCACTGCTCTCCATCATCTCCGCTCTATCTCTGGCTCTCTCACTTTCTCTCCATCTGTACCCATCGCTCTGACATTTCTCTGTGTTTGTGATGAGCTCTCCCAGCGTTGGGCCATTCTCTTTAAATCTGTCTCTTCACTCCACGCTCATTCCACGGCGTATTATTCCAAGAAGTACGACTTTGTCCGCGAGTGTTCCTTCCAGTGTAATAATAGTTTTACGTTTTCGTTATTTTGGTACTATTTTATTGCTAACATCAGCTATCAGGTTCCCAAACGAATGCAAGCTGATGTTAGTGAAGTATCAGCGTGATCCACCATCTTCAACAGGCTTTCAAATCTGCCGGCAGATCAAGTAATCTCCCCCTGGCATTCATTACGGTGCCACTGAGTGTAAAAGCGCGAAAGGCAGAGGTATGTCCCTCTTTGGCTAATGTATTTTAAAGATGGAGGCACAACATGGCAGAATACATACGAGTGAGTCGCTCGTATGTATTCTGAATGATTCTGAATGGCAGATTCTACACTTACGAGAATACTTTGTTTAGTTGGTGGAAGTAATTACACATGAATGAGCACATATTTGTGAAGAACAAAGGGGTTTTTGCTAAGAATCAACTCAAAACATTACACAAGGGAGCTTTATGGGTAATAGCATCTAGTCTGGCCAACACATCCTCATACCTAAACGGCATTAAATTCTATTTCCAAAGACTGACAGAAGTCATGTGACTGTTCTATTTAAGGTAACAGGCACCGTTTTAAACACCTAGTTAACATTGCGAAAATGAGGATTTAACGTGACGTCACTGACGTCTGCGTCAAGAACTAAGGTCCGTTAAACTCGTAGGTAAAACTCGATTAATTTCAAAATGACAGTTGACTTAGTTTTTGGTTTACCCTTTTAATCTCACTCTCTGTCTGTCCATGTTCGTTTCCTTCACTCACCCCGGGGCACTGTGCTTTCTAGGCATACAATTAGTCCTACAGTAATTAAGCCAACACCACACATATAGATATACACACAAGCAGATGAGGTGCGTGAGCAGACAGACCCATTCATGCATGTAAGCACACATCAGCAGGAAAACACATATACATGCCCACACACACATTAAAATCATTAATAAGCAGGGAAAGACATGCACATATACTAAATGCCACAGCTGTAAACACACACATGAGCGTGCATTGTCTCTCTTCATTTAACACACACACACACACACACACACACACACACACACACACACACAGCTATCCCATGTCTTTGGGGGAGTATTTAATTAAAGGGTGTCGGATTTAATGAGGCTGAAGTAATCGCTATCGGTCAACACACACACACACACACAAACAACTCCTCCCACACACACACACAGACACACACATATAGTATGTAAGCGCATATACATACACATTTAAATACAATATACAATATACACAAGTTGTGCATAAAACTATATTGATGGCCAGATACACAGACAGTTACATAAAAGCAAACACTCATTTGGCATGGCTTGAAAACAGCTTACCCACACAGCACGTGCACAGTCTACTTCACTAAGGACATACTTTATGATATTAGATACACACTCACGCACATTGTCCAGACACCATGAGCACACACACACACAAAGCTTGGAGTCTGTTCCCTGATTGAGGACATACTTAATGACACAAATGTCCTGTCCTGACACTGACACAGTGTGTACACACACTTGCGTTTCACATTTCCCTCAGACTAAAAGTGGACATACACACCTCAAGGTGATGAGTCATGCAGAGGAAACAGGTAACTTAGACTGTTCACGTCACCAGTGTCCTCTCCCAACACGCACTCTACACTAAATGCCTATTAATCATATTAATTAGTTACGTTATGGGTTGTTTCCTTTATATTTTTGATGTGTTTATGTTGACACAGCAGACAGATGAAGTCCGACCCCCTGCCCAGCCTTTGTTTCAGTAGCTGCTGTAACTCAGTGGATTTTCATATCTCTCTTTTCCACTGGCCAAAAACACCCACTAACAACCACTGACATCTGGCTTTTGACTCACTGGGAAAGGTAACAATCAGCATTCGTTTCTAGGACATGTGACTCAGCAGAAGTCAACGGTAAATTTGGCTCCAGCTCCGATCAGCAGTGATCAGAGATGGGGACTCGAGTCGCACTTAAGTCGCACAAACAGCTGACTTCAGACTTGACTCGGACTCGACCCAAAAGACTTCAGACTTGACTTGCGACTCGACCCAAAAGACTTCAGACTTGACTCGGACTCGAGCTTCGAGACTCGTCAACAACCTGTTTTCATGCAATTATTGCTTTTTAAATCAAAATGTATTCATGTATTTCTATTTTCTTTTATTGGCGCATATACGGGGAAACGTATGACGAGCTGTATGTCCCCTGCCCTTTGCCATAATGTGCAACGTAACGCATGCGCCTATGTGCGCGCACTCACAGGTAACCAGCTAACCATCGCAAAGTGTTGTGCTAATGCTGGGAACAGGCACATTGTATCTTATAGTTAGTGGTTGCTGAGGCTCAGACATCCATGGCGCACAGGAGGCGGGACGCACGGATCCATCTCCCCGCTGTGTCTGGTGGGCATACTCATGTGATGCGTTATTGATCCCGTGGATGATTTGTAGGCTATTAAGTGAACAAGGTGTACCTGGTCCACCAAACACTGGGCCGTCTTGACTGTCTTAATTCTGCACATATTTCTGTTACTGTAGTCCTGTTTACTATTTCATTATTTCATCCATGCGTGGCACAGCGGATCCGTGCGCACTGTCACCTGCCGTGGAGACGCTGGCCTCACTAACCTCTCCTCCTCTGAGTCGGGTCTCCCTCACGCTGGACTCAGTTTCACTGAGCGTACTAACACTTCAGTGAGTTCATACTGCTTATTGTGCGTAATTTGGACTGACACTGAGATGCATGTTGTTCTGTAACTGGTGTGGCGCTGCCACTTTTCGCTTGATTTCCACTTCGACATTAGACATTTTTTTGTGAAAGAGACGTTACATTTAGCATATATAATCACTGGTAACAAGCTAACCATCGCAAAGTGTTGTGCTAATGCTGGGAACATGCAAATTGTATCTTTATAGTTGTATCCATATGATGTGACAGACTTAGGTTAATATTTCTCCAGGTCCGAGGTCTAGAGGGATGTGTTAAGTAGACCCCATAAAGTTATCCTACAGCTGATTTTGATACTGTACTATATGGATGGTAGCTACAGGACATGTTTTGAATTCATAAGATTTAACAATACAGTGTTAGGGACAGATCAGATGGCCAGAGACTTGAGACTTGACTTGGACTTGTGGCAAAAGACTTGAGACTTGACTTGATCTTGCCCCTCAAAGACTTGAGACTCGACTTGGACTTGCAAAAAATGACTTGTGAACATCTCTGGCAGTGATGGAAACATGACACCAGGGTAGACACGCTAAATTTCGTCTCTCTTCCGAAGCATTATTGTGACGGGTGTCACCGCCGTTGGTAACTTCTGTCATCTCTGCCACAAATTCCGTTGCGCTCGGACATTGTTCAAAGTTAGTTGACACTGAGTTTGAAAGAGAAATTGAATAAGTGACATTGTCACTAGCCTCACTGCTGCTTTCTACTGTTTACTTTCCCTGTTTTCGTTTGTGACGTTGAAACGTGACAAAGCAGAAAAGAAAATGAAAAGGCATACTCATCTATTGGCAATGGAAAAGGCGTCTACGGCCTATTTCCGTGGGTTTACCCACATTTAAAACCCCGCAGATGCCAATTTTGGTGGAAAAAGGGCTATTATAGAGGGTTTCCTCGATCAATCTTTCTGAAAAGCTGAGACATGTTCATGGGCCTTTCTTACAATTTTCAAAACTTTCCTAAAGGCTCACAACAGAGGACAGAACTCACACTTTTAGAGGCACCATAACAAGTGCTATAATGAATATATGGCAATACTGATACAATATTTTGATTGAAAAGCCTGTTAACAAGTGTGAGTTGTACATAATGATAGTCATTGCTCTCTATATAGAGGCATGCAGATAAGAACTTTCTACACACACACACACACACACACACACACACACACACACACAGGAGGTGATTCAAACTCTTTCAATTAGAGCTGCTTAATGAACCACTCCTTCCCTTTAAAACTGGACCTTAATAAGATGACTAACTCCCCTTTAACATGGGACACCATTAGATGACAAGCTCTCCTAATGGGACCACTCACAGTGTGACTTATACACTGTCTGTATGGGGGCTGATGAGTACAAGTGAAAGACATGAATAAGAAACAGGGTTGGTGGCTTAGTTGTATTTTAAGACTTAGCAATAGTTTGGATTTTTGTGTATTACCTACAGTAGATGGATGTCGGCACGTTGAGCAGTCTACTTAGGGAAGCAAGCAGGAGTACTGACACGGAAGCTAAGGAATGTACTGCTGTGGCAGCAGTGAAAGAGTTTTTAGACACCTAAAAAATCTATATCAGTTTAAGTGTACGATATAATATATCTCCGTTCTCTTCGGGAAACAACATCAAACTTTCAAGTTACACCCTGAAAACGGTAAATGTTGAAGAAAATTTGAATCATGCCACAAGGCAGGCCTGCAAAGAATATTTTTATGGCATTTCCTCTCTAACTGGGATGTTTTGGGACCGATTGGTGGGATTGCTGTGGACAAAGTACACACGGTGATACACTGGTAAGAGAAAATGGGGTTTAACCATGTATCCAGCTAATTTAAATAGCTCACGTTACTGTATTGTGTGAACAGTTAACTTCATTTAATATTGTATGTGGTGTTTTCTTTTGCGGGGTGCAAATGTTCCACCAAAACAAGTTTCTTCCGGAGACCATTTAGCAGAGCCACCGTCGCTGTGTCCGGAGCTTAGCGCCGCCCAAGACGATTGTGATTGGTTTAAAGAAATGCAAACAACCCAGAGTGTTTGTTTTTTTATCCTATCCCAGAATGTATGCGTGGTGTAGCCAGACCTTACTCCACAGCGCTGTGGAGATAGAGCTGGTAATGCGAAACCAATCCAAACATGAAGACAACCCAAGAAATCACTTTCCTGCCACGAACTAAGAGCTGAGTTAAGATGTATATTTGAACATCCAATCAGGACATGTCCAATTACTAATTTGACACAAGAGCCACCACATGCCCTTCTTTTCTCAAAAGTCTTTACATCAGCAGAAGTTGGAGATTTCTGGACAAATACTGTATAATTTATGGGATGCTGTATCATTTTGCTACATAATTTATGAAATGTAACCCGCTGCTAATGAGTGGGTTAGCTCATTTTAATGCATGTCTCCTCTCAGTATGTAGCTCTGTTCATGTGTAAAGGAAATTCTCAAATAAAAGTCTTTTCAGGTCCAGCAAAGAACTCCATTCTTTTGGACTGGTCTGTCTGGTTGAGTCGGGTGCTACGGTGTGCTTTGGCTAGGCTCTGATCTTGTCTTATTTAATTTTACATGGCATTTTCAACTGCAAGAGCTGCAAGTCATGGTTGACGCCACAATCCTGAGTTGCACACATCTAGCAACCTGGAGCTAAATCTGTGGTGTATTCACTGGCATGTTGTGGTCTCACATCCAAAACATGGCTGTTAAAAAGCAGCATTTAAATGCAAGATGTCATTAAATGTTTTCATTCTTCTTCATTTGTGCTTATTGTTTGATGTCTCGGTTTGACTTTCTCTCTGAGACAGAGACGCCAAACACAACATGAGGACTATTTGGATTTTAATCCAAGTGCAACTTACTTTTAGTCATTTTGTTATTAGAGCTAGAAATAAGTAGCATATCCAGGCTCTAAATGGAAGCTATTTGCCAACAGTGTTGTTGCTCTCAAACAAACAACACTTGGATTTTATTTGCTCCTGCTAAATGAGAGTGGATTGCTAGTAAATGTTGCTGTAGTCTGCTGGCCCTGCATATTTATGACGTCCTAATGTCCTCTGTAGCCATCTGTGCGTCATCATTCTTTTTACACAAGAATTAGGTTTCTGAATCAATCCTCAGCGGCTGCAACCTCAAATCCATGTGCTAAATGCTTGATAACCTCTTTGACCATACACTGGCCAGGTATCTCCAAATATAACCCAAGTTTAAAGAATAATAAGTCCACTCAATCTTATAAATGATATTAAAAATCCCAAGGCGGTTCCATTTTTCTTTTTAAGCTTTTCTCCACTGTTATTACAGAGCAGAAAACATTTGATATATTTTAATGTATCATCCTCATAACAGCTCCCTGAACAATAAACTCAATTGGATTTCAGCAATGCTTTGGTCTGTAACACAAATACACACCCAGACAATTGCATTCACCTCCTTGCTGGCCAACACACACACACACACACACACACACACACACGCACACACACACACACACACACAGAAACTGAATAGCATACAGAGGGTGGAAAATGATTACTCAGTGCTTGTATCCTCTCTTTCTGCTCTTCATCTGCTTTTCTTTTCTTTTTTTAGGAAGAATCTCAGAGAAGAGACCTCAGCGATATTGCTCCCCTTTGCTTAATTGGATATTGGGGAGGAATCTGATAAAAATGCTATTTATTTCTCATCTCCGCCACTTTCATATTGGCTTTCACGAAGACGCGCACACACACACACACACACACACACACACACACACACACACACACAAAACAATAATAACATAACATGAACACCTACACACGCAGCACTGGACATTAACCATATGGGGTCCAAGGGTGTTTTAAGACACACAAATCATTTTGGCATGCTCTGATATTGTTGTCAATTTGAACAAATGTAAGCAGTATTTTCAAAGTACCATGAGTTTTTTCTATTCAGCACAAGTTCCGCTACAATAATGTCTAAATAGAATGCATTTAATGATTGTACTTTTTTTTAAATGACTGGTAAACAAGTTGTAAAAAGTAGTTTAAGAAGTGTGCTGGAATTTGTTAAAAAAACATTACCTTAAAAATATGTGCATACAAATACTGCACGTTGTCTTCTAACACACACACACACACCAACAAATGGGAATAAAACCGTACACAGTGAAGACACACACTGTATATACACTAGTAAAGACAATAATATGCATATATGTACATCCATGGATATACAACACATTCTCACTCCCAACTCGTCAAATACTACAACTTGGTCAGGACCCCTTTAGCGTCATGTTTCAGCATGCATGTTTGTTTAGGTAACACAACTACTTGGTTAGGTTTAGAAAAGATTGTGGTTTGGGTTCAAATATGTTCGTTACATAACTTACGCAGGTGACTTACATACCTTTGTAGTTAAAGTGACTATACGTAACTTTTGAATGTTTCTGAAACTGTGTCATTTTCCATCTGATGATCATAAATGACCAGTAACAGCAAACGAGACTAACAGTGAAAAGAATGCTATTTTTATATAGTTTTTAATAAAGCCTTTGTCTAGGTCCGATTTTTCCCGCAAAGTCACAAAATAATTTACGGCAGGTAGACGGCGCTACACAGCACACATTCTGACGGGTCGCAGATTTCACACCGGAAAAGCCTGTGTTAGCGCATCCAGCCAGGAAAAAGGTAGTCTCGCTTTGCCAGACCATGCACACGCTACGGAGCGGAGGAGGCAAGTCCACACAGCATTCTGGAATGGGAGAAACACGTGCTCTGGTTTATTGGCATTTCTTTAAACCAATCACAATATTCTTGGGCGGCACAAAGCTCCGCGCGGGGCCACGGTGCCTCTGGAAGGAACTTGTTTTGTTGGAACGTGTACTTTCAAAGGTTGTTTTGGTCGTGCAACAGAAAACTCAGATTGGACAGATAGTATCGCTAGCTGTCTGGATTTACCCTGCAGAGATCTGAAGAGCAGTTAACCATAGTCCTCAGAAATCCACCTCAGTTTAGAACGCCAACACAAAGGAAGCGGAAGGAAACCGACATCTGCGAATGCATCCGGCGGAATTTCCGGCGGCATCGGAGAAATCCCGAAAGTGGAACGTCAGGATACAGACTAGGTAGAAGGTCCGCTGTAGTTATGGCTAATATTGGCGCAGGGCCATCACAGAAAAGAAGGACATTTAACATAGAACAACTAAAAGCTAAAGGGGAAAGTGAAAGACAACGGGTGAAAACGCGAGTGAATCTCGGTCGGGCTTTCAACAGATGGAGACACGTACAGGTAAATTGTAAATTATTCAAAACCGACACTAACATGTTAAATAATGAATGTCACATGTGCTTTTATGTCAGGGACAGAATATAGTAGCAACGTGATTTAGGTAACAAGCGTTTGGCCACTAAAACACTCTTAGTGCCCAGACAGATGATGTGCTTTTTGCCCAATAAAAATCCATTGGTGTCAATGTAGACACGTGGTAGTCGCGCTTAAAGGCAAGAGCGACCCCAGTGCTGGCATGCAAGCTTCCCAAGCAACAACCAACCACATCAAGCAGATATCTTTTATTACCCAACCGTCCTGTTGTTGTCCCCCGTCCCATTATTGTTTTCCTAAACCCAACCATCCCGTTCTTCTTTTCCTAAACCCAACCATCCTGTTGTCCTGTGTGTCATAGAAACATAAGCCCACCCACAACCTTTTCCTTAACTTAAGCGGCCGTGTTCATTTCACGGAATTATTCCGTGGGCCCATCACGTAATTTTCGGCGATTCCGTGTAACTGCCAAAGATTTTGAGTTAAGGGGCCGTGTTCATTTCACAGAATTCTGTGAGATCAGGTTGAGTTAACCATAGTCCTCATAAATCAACTGGAGTTTAGAATGCCAACACAAAGAAAGAGGAAGGTGACGGACATCCGGCGGAATTTCCAGCGGCACTGGAAAAATACTGGAAAAGTGGAACGTCATCGATATAGACTAGGTGCAACCTGCCTCCCCGCCCTTGAAAGTTGGTTACAAGAGTCGGCACACAGCACCCAACCTCGCATTTTCTAGACAGTGAAAAACACGGCATATGTCCTACTGCTTAGGCTCTTTGGACAAGCTCTGTTGGATCTATATACTGACCAGTCTGACATGGCTGGAGAGGTCAATCCGTTTAAGTAGCCATCGAATTAGTCTCACACACACACACACACACACACACACACACACACACACACACACACACACACACACACACACACACACACACACACACACACACACACACACCCACCCACCCACCCTTCCCATGGAAAGCTGTGTGTGTAACACCTGTCGAGATAGAAAGAAACCAGCTAAGGCAAAATATGGTACCAAAAGACAATTTAAAAGTAAAAGAAAAACAATGAGACTTAGTTTTCAAGATTGTCCAGTGGGTGTTCTGGGTTGTATTTTGACCCTGCTGACATGGCTGGAGATGCCAATCCATTAAGCAGCCCAGTGGCTTAGTGTCACCAGCAGTCGGGAGAGGAGACACCTGGGATTGGAGCAGAAGTCCTGACACTGAGGTGATGATGTGAGAGGCCATGTCAAACATAATGCAGTTTCTTTTTTCAATCAGAGAGCAGATGGGTAAAACAAAAATCCAATGTCTGGAGCAGAATGCAAAGAGCTAGTCCCTTTTGGGTACAATTTTATGTATATTTTGCTTCTAGGAGAAGAACCTTATTTTGATTCAAATTGTTAATTAGCAGCAATGTAGCCAGGCTGTTGATGCTCATAAACCATTTGAACATACAGCTATGAAAAGTAAAGCAGTGTGATTTGTATGTATTCAACGTATTTATTACTGTATGCACCACAGTGACTGCTGATGTATAAAAGCACTCTGGTCCGTGTACAAAGGAGTTCATGTAAT